>NC_133325.1:248908940-249211967 GCF_042186555.1 Aquarana catesbeiana | reverse complement strand
GTATTGTGTCCTCTGCAGAGTGAGCACCTAAAGCTACCTGAAGACAATTGCCGGTGTTCTGATCCTATTAATAGCACAGGCAGGCAGCTGCAGCATTTTTACAGATAGTGTACTGTGTCCTTTGCACAGTGTGCACCTAAAACTACCTGAAGACAATTGCTGGTGTTCTGATTTAATTAATACCAAAGGCAGGCAGCTGCAGTATTTACAGTTGGTGTACTGTGTCCTCCGAACAGTGTACACTTAAAGCTACCTGAAGACAATTGCTGGTGTTCTGATCCTATTAATACCACAGGCAGGCAGCTGCATTATTTACAGTTAGTGTACTCTGCCCTCTGCACAGTGTGCACCTAAAGCCACCTGAAGACAATTGCTGGTGTTCTGATCCTACTTATACCACAGGCAGGCAGCTGCAGTATTTACAGTTAGTGTACTGTGTCCTCTGCAGAGTGTGCACCTAAAGCTTCCTGAAGACAATTGCTGGTGTTCTGATCCTACTTATACCACAGGCAGGCAGCTGCAGTATTAAAGGTTAGTGTACTGTGTCTCCTGCACAGTGTGTACCTTAAGCTACCTGAAGACAATTGCTGGTGTTCTGATCCCGTTTATACCACAGGCAGGCAGCTGCAGTATTTCCATTTAGTGTACCGTGTCCTCTGCACAGTGTGCACCTAACGCTACCTCAAGACAATTGCTGGTGTTCTGATCCTATTAATACCACAGGCAGGCAGCTGCAGTATTTACAATTAGTGTACTGTGTATTCTTCACAGTGTGCACCTAAAGCTACCTGAAGACAATTGCTGGTGTTCTGATCAAATTAATACCACAGGCGGGAAGCTGCAGTATTAAAAGGTTAGCGTACTGTGTCCTCTGCACAGTGTACACCTAAAGCTACCTGAAGACAATTGCTGGTGTTCTGATCCTATTAATACCACATCCAGGCAGCTGCAGTATTTACAGTTAGTGTACTGTGTCCGCTGCACAGAGTGCACCTAAAGCTACCGGAAGACCATTACTGGTGTTCTGATACTATTAATACCACAGGCAGGCAGATGCAATATGTACAGTTTGTGTACTGTGTCCTCTGCACAGTGTACACCTAAAGCTACCTGAAGACAATTGCTGGTGTTCTGATCCTATTAATACCACAAGCAGGCAAATGAAATATTTACAGTTACTGTACTGCGTCCTCTGCACAGTGTGCACCTAAAGCTACCTGAAGACAATTGTTGGTGTTCTGATCCTATTAATACCACAGACAGGATGCTGCAGTATTTACAGATAGTGTACTGTGTCCTTTGCACAGTGTGCACCTAAAGCTACCTGAAGACAATTGCTGGTGTTCTGATCCTATTAATACCAAAGGCAGGCAGCTGCAGTATTTACAGTTAGTGTACTGTGTCCTATGCACAGTGTACACCTAAAGCTACCTGAAGACAATTGCTGGTGTTCTGATCCTATTAATACCACAGGCAGGCAGATGCAATATTTACAGTTAGTGTACTGTGTCCTCTGCACAGTGTGCACCTAAAGCTACCTGAAGACAATTGCTGGTGTTCTGATCCTAGTAATACCACAGGCAGGCAGCTGCAGTATTTACAGATAGTGTACTGTGTCCTTTGCACAGTGTGCACCTAAAGCTACCAGAAGACAATTGCTGGTGTTCTGATCCTATTAATACCACTGGAAGGCAGATTCAGTATTTACAGCTAGTGTACTGTGTCCTCTTGACGATGTACACATAAAGCTACCTGAATACAATTGCTGGTGTTCTGATACTATTAATACCAAAGGCAGGTAACAGCAGTATTTACAGTTGGTGTACTGTGTCCTCTTCACAGTGTGCACCTAAAGCTACCTGAAGACAATTGCTGGTGTTCTGATCCTATTAATACCACAGGCAGGGAGCTGCAGTATTTACAGTTAGTGTACTGTGTCCTCTGCACAGTGTGAACATAAAGCTACCTGAAGACAATTGCTAGTGTTCTGATCCTATTATTACCACAGGCAGGCAGCTGCAGTATTTACCGATAGTGTACTGTGTCCTCTGAACAGGGTGCACCTAAAGCTACCTGAACACAATTGCTGGTGTTCTGATACTATTAATACCACAGGTAGGCAATTGCAGTATTTAGAGTTAGTGTACTGTGTCCTCTGCACAGTGTGCACCTAATGCTACTGGAAGACAATTGCTGGTGTTCTGATCCTATTAATACCACAGGCAGGCAGATGCCTTATTTACAGTTAGTGTACTGTGTCCTCTGCACAGTGTGCACCTAAAGCTACCTGAAGACAATTGCTGGTGTTCTGATCCTATTAATACCAGAGGCAGGATGCTGCAGAATTTAGAGATAGTGTACTGTGTCCTTTGCACAGTGTGCACCTAAAGCTACCTGAAGACAATTGCTGGTGTTCTGATCCTATAAATACCAAAGGCAGGCAGCTGCAGTATTTACAGTTAGTGTACTGTGTCCTCTGCACAGCGTAAACCTAACGCTACCTGAAGACAATTGCTGGTGTTCTGATCCTATTAATACCACAGGCAGGCAGATGCAATATTTACAGTTAGTGCACTGTGTCCTCTGCACAGTGTGCACCTAAAGCTACCTGAAGACAATTTCTGGTGTTCTAATCCTATTAATACAACAGGCAGGCAGCTGCAATATTTACAGGTAGAGTACTGTGTCCTTTGCCCAGTGTGCACCTAAAACTACCTGAAGACAATTGCTGGTTTTCTGAACCTATTAATACCAAAGGCAGGCAGCTGCAGTATTTACAGTTAGTGTACTGTGTCATCTGCACAGTGCGCACCTAAAGCTACCAGAAGACAATTGCTGGTGTTCTGATCCTATTAATACCAAAGGCAGGATGATGCAATATTTACAGTTAGTGTACTGTGTCCTCTGCACAGTGAGCACCTAAATCTACCTGAAGACAATTGCCGGTGTTCTGATCTTATTGATAGCATAGGCAGGCAGCTGCAGCATTTTTACAGATAGTGTACTGTGTCCTTTGCACAGTGTGCACCTAAAACTACTTGAAGACAATTGCTGGTGTTCTGGTTTAATTAATACCAAAGGCAGGCAGCTGCAGTATTTACAGTTGGTGTACTGTGTCCTCCGAACAGTGTACACCTAAAGCTACCTGAAGACAATTGCTGGTGTTCTGATCCTATTAATACCACAGGCAGGCAGCTGCATTATTTACAGTTAGTGTACTCTGCCCTCTGCACAGTGTGCACCTAAAGCCACCTGAAGACAATTGCTGGTGTTCTGATCCTACTTATACCACAGGCAGGCAGCTGCAGTGTTTACAGTTAGTGTACTGTGTCCTCTGCAGAGTGTGCACCTAAAGCTTCCTGAAGACAATTGCTGGTGTTCTGATCCCACTTATACCACAGGCAGGCAGCTGCAGTATTAAAGGTTAGTGTACTGTGTCTCCTGCACAGTGTGCACCTTAAGCTACCTGAAGACAATTGCTGGTGTTCTGATCCCGTTAATACCACAGGCAGGCAGCTGCAGTATTTACATTTAGTGTACCGTGTCCTCTGCACAGTGTGCACCTAAAGCCACCTGAAGACAATTGCTGGTGTTCTGATCCTACTTATACCACAGGCAGGCAGCTGCAGTATTTACATTTAGTGTACCGTGTCCTCTGCACAGTGTACACCTAAAGCTACCTGAAGACAATTGCTGGTGTTCTGATCCTATTAATACCACAGGCGGGCAGATGCAATATTTACAGTTAGTGTACTGTGTCCTCTGCACAGTGTGCACCTAAAGCCACCTGAAGACAATTGCTGGTGTTCTGATCCTATTAATGCCAAAGGCAGGCAGCTGCAGTATTTCCAGTTAGTGTACTCTGCCCTCTGAAAAGTGTGCACCTAAATCTACCTGAAGACAATTGCTGGTGTTCTGATCCCATTAATACCACAGGCAGGCAGCTGCAATATTTACAGTTAGTGTACTGTGTCCTCTTCACAGTGTGCACCTAAACCTACCTAAAGACAATTGCTGGTGGTCTGATCCTATTAATTCCACAGGAAGGCAGCTGCAGTATTATAGGTTAGTGTACTGTGTCCTCTGCACAGTGTGCACCTAAAGCCACCTGAAGACAATTGCTGGTTTTCTGATCCTACTTATACCACAGGCAGGCAGCTGCAGTATTTACATTTAGTGTACCGTGTCCTCTGCACAGTGTACACCTAAAGCTACCTGAAGACAATTGCTGGTGTTCTGATCCTATTAATACCACAGGCAGGCAGGTGCCTTATTTACAGTTAGTGTACTGTGTCCTCTGCACAGTGTGCACCTAAAACTACCTGAAGACAATTGCTGGTTTTATGATCCTATTAATACCAGAGGCAGGATGCTGCAGAATTTAGAGATAGTGTACTGTGTCCTTTGCCCAGTGTGCAGCTAAAACTACCTGAAGACAATTGCTGGTGTTCTGATCCTATTAATACCGAAGGCAGGCAGCTGCAGTATTTACAGTTAGTGTACTGTGTCCTCTGCACAGTGCGCACCTAAAGCTACCAGAAGACAATTGCTGGTGTTCTGATTATATTAATACCAAAGGCAGGCAGATGCAATATTTACAGTTAGTGTACTGTGTCCTCTGCACAGTGAGCACCTAAAGCTACCTGAAGACAATTGCCGGTGTTCTGATCTTATTAATAGCATAGGCAGGCAGCTGCAGCATTTTTACAGATAGTGTACTGTGTCCTTTGCACAGTGTGAACCTAAAACTACCTGAAGACAATTGCTGGTGTTCTGGTTTAATTAATACCAAAGGCAGGCAGCTGCAGTATTTACAGTTGGTGTACTGTGTCTTCCGAACAGTGTACACCTAAAGCTACCTGAAGACAATTGCTGGTGTTCTGATCCTATTAATACCACAGGCAGGCAGCTGCATTATTTACAGTTAGTGTACTCTGCCCTCTGCACAGTGTGCACCTAAAGCCACCTGAAAACAATTGATGGTGTTCTGATCCTACTTATACCACAGGCAGGCAGCTGCAGTATTTACAGTTAGTGTACTGTGTCCTCTGCAGAGTGTGCACCTAAAGCTTCCTGAAGACAATTGCTGGTGTTCTGATCCTATTAATACCACAGACAGGCAGCTGCAGTATTTACATTTAGTGTACCGTGTCCTCTGCACAGTGTGCACCTAAAGCCACCTGAAGACAATTGCTGGTGTTCTGATCCTACTTATACCACAGGCAGGCAACTGCAGTATTTACATTTAGTGTACCGTGTCCTCTGCACAGTGTACACCTAAAGCTACCTGAAGACAATTGCTGGTGTTCTGATCCTATTAATACCACAGGCAGGCAGAATCAATATTTACAGTTAGTGTACTGTGTCCTCTGCACAGTGTGCACCTAAAGCCACCTGAAGACAATTGCCGGTGTTCTGATCCTATTAATGCCAAAGGCAGGCAGCTGCAGTATTTCCAGTTAGTGTACTCTGCCCTCTGAAAAGTGTGCACCTAAATCTACCTGAAGACAATTGCTGGTGTTCTGATCCCATTAATACCACAGGCAGGCAGCTGCAATATTTACAGTTAGTGTACTGTGTCCTCTTCACAGTGTGCACCTAAAGCTACCTAAAGACAATTGCTGGTGGTCTGATCTTATTAATTCCACAGGCAGGCAGCTGCAGTATTATAGGTTAGTGTACTGTGTCCTCTGCACAGTGTGCACCTAAAGCTACCTGAAGACAATTGCTGGTGTTCTGATCCCATTAATACCACAGTCAGGCAGCTGCAATATTTACAGTTAGTGTACTGTGTCCTCTTCACAGTGTGCACCTAAAGCTACCTAAAGACAATTGCTGGTGGTCTGATCCTATTAATTCCACAGGCAGGCAGCTGCAGTATTATAGGTTAGTGTACTGTGTCCTCTGCACAGTGTGCACCTTAATCTACCTGAAGACAATTGCTGGTGTTCTGATCCCATTAATACCACAGGCAGGCAGCTGCAATATTTACAGTTAGTGTACTGTGTCCTCTTCACAGTGTTCACCTAAAGCTACCTAAAGACAATTGCTGGTGTTCTGATCCTATTAATTCCACAGGCAGGCAGCTGCAGTATTATAGGTTAGTGTACTGTGTCCTCTGTACAGTGTGCACCTAAATCTACCTGAAGACAATTGCTGGTGTTCTGATCCTATTAATACCACAGGCAGACAGATGCAATATTTACAGTTAGTGTACGGTGTGCTCTGCACAGTGTACACCTAAAGCTACCTGAAGAGAATTGCTGGTGTTCTGATCCTATTAATACCACAGGCAGGCAGATGCAATATTTACAGTTAGTGTACTGTGTCCTCTGCACAGTGTGCACCTAAAGCTACCTGAAGACAATTTCTGGTATTCTGATCCTATTAATACCACTGGCAGGCAGCTGCAGTATTTACAGATAGTGTACTGTGTCCTCTGCACAGTGTGCACCTAAAGCCACCTGAAGACAATTGCTGGTGTTCTGATCCTATTAATACCACAGGCAGGCAGCTGCAGTATTTACAGTTAGTGTACTGTGTCCTCTGCACAGTGTACACCTAAAGCTACCTGAAGACAATTGCTGGTGTTCTGATACTATTAATACCAAAGGCAGGCAACTGCAGTATTTATAGTTAGTGTACTGTGTCCTCTGCACAGTGTGCACCTAAAACTACTGGAGGAAAATTGCTGGTGTTCTGATCCTATTAATACCACAGGCAGGCAGATGCAATATTTACAGTTAGTGTACTGTGTCCTCTGCACAGTGTGCACCTAAAGCTACCTGAAGACAATTGCTGGTTTTCTGATACTATTAATACCACAGGCAGGATGCTGCAGTATTTACATATGGTGTACTGTGTTCTTTGCACAGTGTTCACCTAAACCTACCTGAAGACAATTGCTGGTGTTCTGATCCTATTAATACCAAAGGCAGGCAGCTGCAATATTTACAGTTAGAGAACTGTGTCCTCTGCACAGTGTACACCTAAAGCTACCTGAAGACAATTGCTGGTGTTCTGATCCTACTAATACCAGAGGCAGGCAGATTCAGAATTTACAGTTAGTGTACTGTGTCCTCTTCACAGTGTACACCTAAAGCTACCTGAAGACAATTGCTGGTGTCCTGATCCTATAAATACCACAGGCAGGCAGCTGCAGTATTTACAGTTAGTGTACTGTGTCCTCTGCACAGTGTGCACCTAAAGCTTCCTGAAGACAATTGCTGGTGTTCTGATCCTACTTATACCACATGCAGGCAGCTGCAGTATTAAAGGTTAGTGTACTGTGTCTCCTGCACAGTGTGCACCTAAAGCTACCTGAAGACAATTGCTGGTGTTCTGATACTATTAATACCACAGGCAGGCAACTGCAGTATTTACAGTTAGTGTACTGTGTCCTCTGCGCAGTGTGCACCTAAAGCTACTGGAGGACAATTGCTGGTGTTCTGATCCTTTTAATACCACAGGCAGGCAGATGCAATATTTACAGTTAGTGTACTGTGTCCTCTGCACAGTGTGCACCTAAAGCTACCTGAAGACAATTGCTGGTGTTCTGATCCTATTAATACCAGAGCCGGGGGGCGTGGCCTGACCTTCCATGAAGATGGCAGCTTAACTCCACAGCTCCCGCCTTCACACGACCTACGATCAGCATAATGGAGGCTAAAACGAGCTACACCCATCCTAAAACATGGGGACCGCATCCAGGAACACATCCGCATCCCGTTCCAGGTCGCCGAGGGAATAGCCTGACAACCCCGGGCGCAATATTCCTGACATGTTCAGATCGAGCAGAGGAAACATGGCGTCTTCACGCCACAGAAGCGCCCAGGCCGCATCTTCCTCACAGGGCACACCATCTGTAGCCCTACCTAACAGCCAAATAGGGGAGAATGCCCCAGAAGAGCTCCCCCAGCATCATTTAAACATAAGCGACTTGTAGATGATCGCCACGGACATAAAAGACGCCCTTGCGGCAGCTGTATCTGAACTCCGTTTAGACATCCGTGCCTTGACTGACAGGGTAGCGCTGACGGAACGAACGGCGGAGCAGCAAGAACTTCAAATCCGCAAAACTACCAGACAAGTAGACACACATACCCTCCAAATGAGGGATATGCAGAGGCATCTCGAAGACCTCGATAACCGGGGCAGAAGACGGAACCTGAGGATATGGGGGCTCCCTGAGACGATTGAGGGGGACCAACTGACGCCCTCAGTAACTAGCCTGTTCAATGGCATAATGCATAGGCCGCAGCAGACACCGGTTGAATTTGAACGGATCCACCGCGCACTGAGACCCAAAGGAAAGGTCACTGAACCTCCCAGGGACGTGATTTGCTGTCTGGTGGACTACAAGGTCAAAGAAGACATCTTACGCCATGCCAGGAGCATCCCGCAAATCGTTCATGAAGGAAAGACGGTATAAATATTCCAGGATCTTTCTGGCATAACCCTACAGCACCGCAGAGACCTGAAGCCGCTTCTGGATACTCTACGCACCAAAGGCATACCATACAAATGGAAGTTCCCTTTCTGCCTTGCAGCGTCTTTGCAAGGGCGCTCGGCATTCCTCAGAGTACCGGAGGATCTTCCCCAGTTTTGTGAAACTCTGAACATCCCCGTAGTGGAGGTACCTGAGTGGTATGCGGAATTTCGCCGCTCGGCTGTCCGTAGAGGATGCCAGCCTGAAGAACCTATGGAGGCCCTGAATGCGGGCCATAGGAGGAGACGGTCGCCCTCTGCCTCGACATACCACGGCACCACCCGCTATCATCATCGGGATTTCGATGCAGCGACCTCGCCTACCTCGAGGAGAGCCAGACGGGACCGCTATCAGGTCAGGGAACAGTCCAATGTCACAGATGCCCAACCACTTAGTTACGCCATGTTAGGCGAGCATTTATCTTTAATAAGACCGAATAGTGTGTGCTTGTGTTCACTTACAGACTACTTTCCTAATACGGACATCACAGGGCTAGATTTGTTTCATAGGCGCAGACTGTAAGGTTTTGACTGGAATCCGCCAATGGGATCGTATGCTCCCCCTTGGCGGCCCACCCCATGCCTAGAAGGATTGATGCACGAGCGGCTGCCTACAACCCCCATAATGCCTTCAGCGCTTACTCCGGAAATGAACACCTACTCTCCCGCTAGCAGCGGAAATAACAGTGCACCCTGATTAGCGCGCCCCACAGTCGCTGCCTCAACAAAGGCAATAGGTCTTCAAGTTCCGGATACCCACCCTGCATTGACGTCATACTTCCCCTTGTGGGCCGCCACCTTATAAGACGTTCGGGAAGAGATAATCCGATATACGGCTCAATCGCAGCACACACCACGGTACACGTTTGCACCGGATCTAGAAGCTAACGGCTAAGAGAAGATGACCACCATGTCCTACAACTTCGCTTGCTTGAACTCATAAGAACCCGCATATCGCAGCTACAGGCTGAGTATCCCTGGTAACGCCGGACCGATCGGCTGATGGATTGCAGATCCCTGATGCTGAAGGACAGCCTACATCTAACTTTGATCTCAGAATAGCAGCGGCTCCTCAAACCATTGTGGTTTTCTGGGAAATAAGGACACACAACGTAGCCGAAGATGCTTCCTACCAAAGCCGTTGACTAACTGCAGATGATTTAACTAAATCCTTTTTCTCTACAGGTACGCCTCATAGAGTACTTTACCTGAGGCATTCACTACCGGTATGGACTGCATTTTTTCTATATTCTAAAGTTCACCAAATGTTTTTCAAAGGTATGTTCAGCCTTATACTGTAATGGTTAGTAGACTTAAGCATAGAGTTGGTCTTAAGTTCATTTACTATACTATATAGATTATATCATACGCTCACTCTCACACCCTGGAATTTTCGCCGCATATCCCCGCAGACAATGCAGCGATTCCAGAGGTTTGAATGAGTCTTAACAGAATAAGAGACTATGGTACCCTATCTTACGTAATCCATACACCGGATGTTCTCGTGGGTAACTGAGGTGATTTAACTATCACTTCTTTTGCCCTCCCCGGTGAACCCCAACATTAATGGCTAGTGAACGATTATTGTACCCCTCCTTCTATTAATTTTCATGGTCACGTGATGGCGGGGCCTACACCCCTCTCATACATACACCACCTCATTCGTGTAGGGTCTACACCAACCCCCGCACAGCAACGGTGCAGTGTAATAACCCGTTTCCCACGGGATAAGCGCTGCATCCACGCTGTAATATTCCGATCCCTTTTCTAGACTCGAGAAGGCGGGATAATTAAGGTATCGATTATCTCCGTAATCTCTTCGGATAATCTAATTTTTTTTTTTTTTTTAAGGTGATTGAAGGCTATGGACCTTAATCACGCACCAGCTGACAAGGCGCTATCTCCCGCCCTTCTACATCTCCAATCCATTAACATACGCGGTCTGAACACACCAGAAAAACGTTCTCTCTTACTTTCCTCTCTACACAAGTCCCGGCCCATATTGCTCTGATCCAAGAAACACATTTCAGAACAGACACAATTCCCAAATTACAGGACCGGCATTTCCCGACAATTTATCACGCATCTAATGATGAGGCCAAATCGAAAGGGGTATGTATCCTCATATCTAAAAATTGCCCACTTGTTGTTTCAGATATCCATAGGGACCCCCATGGGAGATACATTTTCTTAAAAGGCACCCTACATGAGCAACCAATAACTATAGCAAACCTATATGCTCCAAATTCGCGACAAGTCTCCTTTTTCCGCGACACGCTTCAGACACTCACGTCCTTTTGCTCAGGTATGTTAATACTCGGAGGCGACTTTAACGTCCCGTTAAACCCTAACCTTGATACATCCAATGGTCACTCTTCCCTCACATACAGAGCCCTTCAGGCTATAAAACAGCAATTGAGAGGCCTACTGTTGCACGACACCTGGCGTACCCTGTACCCTAATGAAAAAGATTTCACCTTTTATTCCCCGCCACACTCTAAATACTCACGGATAGACTATTTTTTCATTTCCCAAGACGACCTAACAATGGTCAAAAAATCCACCATTGAACCTACGGTCCTATCAGATCACAGTCCCATATCATTAACTTTACAACTGCCTGCTAAAAGAATGCACTCCCCAACATGGCGTTTGGATAATTCCCTCCTATCTGACATTGCTGTCACAAACTCGATTTCCCAACAACTTACCAATTACTTCGTGGAAAATGGCGAGGGAGAGTCCGCACCTGAAGTGGTATGGGCAGCCCACAAATGTGTGGTACGAGGCATACTCATCTCTGCAACTGCACAACGCAACAAACTTCGAAAAGCGAAAATAGATGAATTGACTAAACATATCGCACATTTGGAACAAAAACACAAGAAATCTTTAGCTTCTGAGGCACTTACCGACCTTACACAAGCCAGAAATGATTTACTAAATGAACTACACAAACGATTAAAGCTCAAATACATATTACAGCGGAAATGCTTTTACGAATTCGGTGACAAGTCAGGAAAGCTCCTTGCAAGAGCACTGCAGGCCAAGAGAGCTGCACATACCATACACACAATCAAAGACCCTTCTGGTAAACCTCTTGCTACCTCTGAAGCCATAGCACAACAATTTGTCCACTACTTCACAAAATTATATAACTTACGACCCTCCCATACGCCAAATGCCCTAGAAGATAGACAGGAAGCTATCAATCAATTCCTAGCCCAGTACGCCCCGACCCCACTCACGGCAGGGGACTCAGAGGCACTAGATTCTCCTTTAATGGCACAGGAGCTTACACTAGCTTTAAAACAGATGAAACCAGGCAAAAGTCCGGGTCCAGACGGACTTACGGTAGGATACTACAAAGCCTTTACTGACATTCTAATCCCACCCCTAGCTAAAGCATATAACAACTTCCCGCCTTCCAGTATCGCTACCAGAGACACATTAGAAGCACACATCTCCCTTATCCCGAAACCAGGTAAAGATGAAACCATGGTCACCAACTATCGCCCTATCTCCCTACTAAATGTAGATATTAAAATGTATGCCAAAGCCATCGCCAACCGTTTATTACCTCTACTTCCCAAACTAATATCCACAGACCAGGTAGGGTTCGTCCCCGGACGTGAGGCCCGAGACAACACCACTAAAGCGTTAAACGTCCACCACTGGATCACTACCTCTAACTCCAAAGGCTTCCTCTTGTCCCTCGATGCGGAGAAGGCGTTCGACAGGGTGGCGTGGGACTTCATGGAAGCTACCCTGCGCTTCTTAGGAATACCTCCACATTTACTCCAAATGATCATGACACTGTACTCCTCCCCCACGGCAAAAGTGAGGGTGAATGGCCGCCTGTCGAACGCCTGCTCCGTGTCCAATGGTACCAGACAAGGATGCCCCTTATCCCCCCTAATTTTCATTCTCACTTAAGAACCATTCCTCCGCAAACTTAGGGATAACCCGACCATCAAGGGGTTGGAAATTGACAATAAACACTTTAAATTAGCCGCTAATGCGGACAATATCCTACTGTTCCTCTCTGACCCGCTCACTACCATCCCTAATCTTCTTAAAGAATTTGCAAACTTCAAATTCCTCTCTAACCTACAAATAAATTTCTCTAAGTCCAAAGCACTAAACATATCTCTACCTGATGAGATAGTCACACAATGTAAACTTAACTTCCCGATTGGCTGGGAACCTCATGCCCTCACGTATCTTGGCATCAAAATACCCTCTAAATTGGCAGACCTATATAAACTAAACTTTTTACCCATCTTACAAACCGTTCAAGCAGATCTACAAAAATGGAGCTCGGGACCGTTTTCTTGGTTCGGAAAGACGGCGATCCTAAAAATGAACATACTTCCAAGACTGCTCTACTTATTCCAAACCATCCCTATACAACTCCCTCCTTCCTTCTTTGGCATACTTAAGAGAACATGTAGGAACTTCGTATGGTCTTCCAAACAACCCAGACTGAACTGGAACAGATTGACATCTCCTAAACTCCAAGGAGGCTTACACATACCAGATATACAAAAATATTACTGGGTCTGTCACCTCGCTAGGATAGTTGACTGGCACAACAACAGATCTAACAAAGACTGGGTACGCGTAGAAAATGCTTTTACCTCAATACCTCTAAATCTTTTACCATGGATTAAGCAAAATAAAATACCTAAGGGGGCTACACATAACCCATTCATCAATGCAACTCTAAACACTTTTAAAGCAGCCTGCAAAATACTCAAATTGACACCCACACCAGGTCCCTTGACACCCCTGGAAAACAACCCTGACTTCGCACCAGGAATACATACCACGACTCCAACGACGGATCTGAATAGCCCCAACCTCAAACTACACCAACTGTTCCAACAGGGTACTCTCATGTCATTCCAGACCATGACTCGGACATTTCCAGACTACCACATTCCCTTTTATAAACACCTGCAGATACGCCACTTCGCTAATAGCATCAAACCTATTGCAGACTTGCACAGGGATCTTACGCCCTTTGAAATTTTATGCAATAACCCAGAGCCCCAAAGACACCTTATCTCGTCTATATACAAACTCTTATTCACATCACAAGAAATCAAATCCGACAGCCTGATTGTACAATGGGAAAGAGACTTAGATCTAGATCTCACTGCTGAAGATTGGCAACATGCCCTCACTCACATACACAAGGGTTCTCTCAATATCTCCACACAGGAAAACAGATATAAAATCTTTACGAAATGGTACAGAACTCCAGATAAGATACACAAATTCCACCCAAACCTTCCCCCACTCTGCTGGCATCCAGGGGCACTCTTCTCCACATATGGTGGGATTGTCCCCTCATTCAAAACTACTGGACAGACATACATCATCTAATTTCACAGATTACGACTTACTCTCCTGATTTCACCCCGGCCCAATACCTACTTCACCACACCTCACTTCCACAACACACCTACAAGAAATCCCTGGTTCTCCACCTCATCAACGCAGCCACTTTATGCATCCCTGTTCATTGGAGAGACACCTCCCCCACTACTATTCAGGAATGGATCCGGAGAGTAGACAGAATAGCTGAAATGGAACACCTTATACATCAATCCAATGATACACCATCCAAGTATGAACATATATGGGCCTGCTGGACCCATTTCAAATCGACCCAAATCCCGCACACTTCCACTGACCCCACTCCTCATAGGACTGGGGAGACCATGCATACACAAAAGACTGCTTAGTACATGGACTTATCTTCTGGCTCACATTGATCTTCCATCATCCCTCCCCCCTTCCCCCTCCCTCGTAGGACCCTCTCTATCATTCAAGAGATCACGAATGATCTGAATGATCCCCCGCTGCCGTTATGAGACCTGAGAGGTTTCACTGTAACACCTTTTTCAAGCTAACTAGGCAGATCCGACATGCTTCTGACTCATCTGTCCTCATCCGTCCCACAATGGGCACAGATTGCTCCCAATAGGGGTGCCCAGAGGTGGAACTGAGCAAACCAGGTCGGTTAAGGAAAAGGAAAGATTTTAGGAAAGAATGAAGAGGGAATAGAGAGGGTTACAGAAGGGACGAAAAGGAGAAGAGGAAGGAGAAATTGGAGATATGAATTAACTGAAAACAAAACAATATACTTTAACAACGACTTTCATTTAAATTGATACTTTAAATTCCAATTATAATGACCTAAGTTACATCTCGACTTGGATGTAGATATAATTGCATCAATACCCATAGCGACTGGGAAGATAGCGTTCTATGGTTTATGTTTTATGTGTTATTTTTCTATTTTACATCTTTTCATACCTAACTGGCAATGCATTTTAATAATGAGGGAATCTCAGAGATATATTATACCATAACTCAAGGCGTATTCCCCCGTTGCGTAGGAAATCACCTACAAAATTTTTGAATGTAGCTCCCTTGCTTTTTTTTTTTTTTTTGTTTCATACTTTGTTGTAGTACTGACAATGTTGTACAATATGATGTACTGTTTTACTTGGCTTTGGGCTACTATGTGACATTTACTTACATGCTTTCATTACTGTAACCTATGTGAAAACTCAATAAAACATGTTAAAAAAAAAAAAAAAAATACCAGAGGCAGGATGCTGCAGTATTTACAGATGGTGTACTGTGTTCTTTGCACAGTGTTCACCTAAACCTACCTGAAGATAATTGCTGGTGTTCTGATCCTATTAATACCACAGGCAGGCAGATGCAATATTTACAGTTAGTGTACTGTGTCCTCTGCACAGTGTGCACCTAAAGCTACCTGAAGACAATTTCTGGTGTTCTGATCCTATTAATACCACAGGCAGGCAGCTGCAGTATTTACAGATAGTGTACTGTGTCCTTTGCATAGTGTGCACCTAAAACTACCTGAAGACAATTGCTTTTGTTCTGATCCTATTAATACCAAAGCAGGCAGCTGCAGTATTTACAGTTAGTGTACTGTGTCCTCTGCACAGTGCGCATCTAAAGTTACCGGAAGACAATTGCTGGTGTTCTGATCCTATTAATACCACAGGCAGGCAGATGCAATATTTACAGTTAGTGTACTGTGTCCTCTGCACAGTGTTCCTAAAGCTACATGAAGACAATTGCTGGTGTTCTGATCCTATTAAAACCACAGGCAGGCAGCTGCAGTATTTACAGTTAGTGTACTGTGTCCTCTTCACGGTGTACACCTAAAGCTACCTGAAGACAATTTCTGGTGTTCTGATCCTATTAATACCACTGGCAGGCAGCTACAGTATTTACAGATAGTGTACTGTGTCCTCTTCACAGTGTACACCTAAATCTACCTGAAGACAATTTATTGTGTTCTGATGCTATTAAAACCACAGGTAGGCAGCTGCAGTATTTCCAGTTAATGTACTCTGCCCTCTGAAAAGTGTGCACCTAAATCTACCTAAAGACAATTGCTGGTGTTCTGATCCCATTAATACCACAGGCAGGCAGCTGCAATATTTACAGTTAGTGTACTGTGTCCTCTTCACAGTGTGCACCTAAAGCTACCTAAAGACAATTGCTGGTGTTCTGATCCTATTAATTCCACAGGCAGGCAGCTGCAGTATTATAGGTTAGTGTACTG
This sequence comes from Aquarana catesbeiana, assembly GCF_042186555.1. Lineage (NCBI taxonomy): Eukaryota > Metazoa > Chordata > Amphibia > Anura > Ranidae > Aquarana > Aquarana catesbeiana. Next base: position 249,195,862 of record NC_133325.1, on the reverse strand, counting down.
TGTCCTCTGCACAGTGTGCACCTAAATCTACCTGAAGACAATTGCTGGTGTTCTGATCCCATTAATACCACAGGCAGGCAGCTACAGTATTTACAGATAGTGTATTGTGTCCTCTGCACAGTGTGCACCTAAAACTACCTGAAGACAATTGCTGGTGTTCTGATCCTATTAATACCACAGGCAGGCAGCTACAGTATTTACAGATAGTGTACTGTGTCCTCTGCAAAGTGTGCACCTAAAGCTACCTGTAGACAATTGCTGGTGTTCTGATCCTATTAATACCACATGCAGGCAGCTGCAGTATTTAAAGTTAGTGTACTGTGTCCTCTGCACAGTGTGAACCTAAAGCTACCTGAAGACAATTGCTGGTGTTCTGATCCTGTTAATACCACAGGCAGGCAGCTACAGTATTTACAGATAGTGTACTGTGTTCTCTTCACAGTGTACACCTAAAGCTACCTGAAGACAATTTATTTTGTTCTGATGCTATTAATACCACAGGTAGGCAGCTGCAGTATTTCCAGTTAGTGTACTCTGCCCTCTGAAAAGTGTGCACCTAAATCTACCTAAAGACAATTGCTGGTGTTCTGATCCCATTAATACCACAGGCAGGCAGCTGCAATATTTACAGTTAGTGTACTGTGTCCTCTTCACAGTGTGCACCTAAAGCTACCTGAAGACAATTGCTGGTGTTCTGATCCAATTAATACCACAGGCAGGCAGCTACAGTATTTACAGATAGTGTACTGTGTCTTCTGCAAAGTGTGCACCTAAAGCTACCTGTAGACAATTGCTGGTGTTCTGATCCCATTAATACCACAGGCAGGCAGCTACAGTATTTACAGATAGTGTACTGTGTCCTCTGCAAAGTGTGCACCTAAAGCTACCTGTAGACAATTGCTGGTGTTCTGATCCCATTAATACCACAGGCAGGCAACTACAGTATTTACAGATAGTGTATTGTGTCCTCTGCACAGTGTGCACCTAAAGCTACCTGAAGACAATTGCTGGTGTTCTAATCCTACTAATACCACAGGCAGGCAGCTGCAGTATTTACAGTTAGTTTACTCTGCCCTCTGAAAAGTGTGCACCTAAAGCTAACTGAAGAAATTGCTGGTGTTCTGATCCTATTAATACCACATGCAGGCAGCTGCAGTATTTAAAGTTAGTGTACTGTGTCCTCTGCACAGTGTGAACCTAAAGCTACCTGAAGACAATTGCTGGTGTTCTGATCCTGTTAATACCACAGGCAGGCAGCTACAGTATTTACAGATAGTGTACTGTGTCCTCTTCACAGTGTACACCTAAAGCTACCTGAAGACAATTTATTGTGTTCTGATGCTATTAATACCACAGGTAGGCAGCTGCAGTATTTCCAGTTAGTGTACTCTGCCCTCTGAAAAGTGTGCACCTAAATCTACCTAAAGACAATTGCTGGTGTTCTGATCCCATTAATACCACAGGCAGGCAGCTGCAATATTTACAGTTAGTGTACTGTGTCCTCTTCACAGTGTGCACCTAAAGCTACCTAAAGACAATTGCTGGTGTTCTGATCCTATTAATTCCACAGGCAGGCAGCTGCAGTATTATAGGTTAGTGTACTGTGTCCTCTGCACAGTGTGCACCTAAATCTACCTGAAGACAATTGCTGGTGTTCTGATCCCATTAATACCACAGGCAGGCAGCTACAGTATTTACAGATAGTGTATTGTGTCCTCTGCACAGTGTGCACCTAAAACTACCTGAAGACAATTGCTGGTGTTCTGATCCTATTAATACCACAGGCAGGCAGCTACAGTATTTACAGATAGTGTACTGTGTCCTCTGCAAAGTGTGCACCTAAAGCTACCTGTAGACAATTGCTGGTGTTCTGATCCCATTAATACCACAGGCAGGCAACTACAGTATTTACAGATAGTGTATTGTGTCCTCTGCACAGTGTGCACCTAAAGCTACCTGAAGACAATTGCTGGTGTTCTAATCCTACTAATACCACAGGCAGGCAGCTGCAGTATTTACAGTTAGTTTACTCTGCCCTCTGAAAAGTGTGCACCTAAAGCTACCTGAAGAAATTGCTGGTGTTCTGATCCTATTAATACCACATGCAGGCAGCTGCAGTATTTAAAGTTAGTGTACTGTGTCCTCTGCACAGTGTGAACCTAAAGCTACCTGAAGACAATTGCTGGTGTTCTGATGCTGTTAATACCACAGGCAGGCAGCTACAGTATTTACAGATAGTGTACTGTGTTCTCTTCACAGTGTACACCTAAAGCTACCTGAAGACAATTTATTGTGTTCTGATGCTATTAATACCACAGGTAGGCAGCTGCAGTATTTCCAGTTAGTGTACTCTGCCCTCTGAAAAGTGTGCACCTAAATCTACCTAAAGACAATTGCTGGTGTTCTGATCCCATTAATACCACAGGCAGGCAGCTGCAATATTTACAGTTAGTGTACTGTGTCCTCTTCACAGTGTGCACCTAAAGCTACCTGAAGACAATTGCTGGTGTTCTGATCCTATTAATACCACAGGCAGGCAGCTACAGTATTTACAGATAGTGTACTGTGTCTTCTGCAAAGTGTGCACCTAAAGCTACCTGTAGACAATTGCTGGTGTTCTGATCCCATTAATACCACAGGCAGGCAGCTACAGTATTTACAGATAGTGTATTGTGTCCTCTGCACAGTGTGCACCTAAAGCTACCTCAAGACAATTGCTGGTGTTCTAATCCTACTAATACCACAGGCAGGCAGCTGCAGTATTTACAGTTAGTTTACTCTGCCCTCTGAAAAGTGTGCACCTAAAGGTACCTGAAGAAATTGCTGGTGTTCTGATCCTATTAATACCATAGGCAGGCAGCTGCAGTATTTACATTTAGTGTACTGTGTCCTCTTCACAGTGTGCACCTAAAGCTACCGGAAGACAATTGCTGGTGTTCTGATCCTATTAATACCACATGCAGGCAGCTGCAGTATTTAAAGTTAGTGTACTGTGTCCTCTGCACAGTGTGAACCTAAAGCTACCTGAAGACAATTGCTGGTGTTCTGATCCTATTAATACCACAGGCAGGCAGCTACAGTATTTACAGATAGTGTACTGTGTCCTCTTCACAGTGTACACCTAAAGCTACCTGAAGACAATTTATTGTGTTCTGATCCTATTAATACCACAGGTAGGCAGCTGCAGTATTTACAGTTAGTGTACTCTGCCCTCTGAAAAGTGTGCCCCTAAAGCTACCTGAAGACAATTGCTGGTGTTCTGATCCTATTAATTCCACTGGCAGGCAGCTGCAGTATTTACATTTAGTGTACTGTGTCCTCTTTACAGTGTGCACCTAAAGCTACCGGAAGACAATTGCTGGTGTTCTGATCCTATTAATACCACAGGCAGGCAGTTGCAGTATTTACAGTTAGTGTACTGTGTCCTCTGCACAGTGTGAACCTAAAGCTATCTGAAGACAATTGCTGGTGTTCTAATCCTATTAATACCACAGGCAGGCAGCTGCAGTATTTACAATTGGTGTACTCTGCCCTCTGAAAAGTGTGCACCGAAACCTACCTGAAGAAATTGCTGGTGTTCTGATCCTATTAATAACATAGGCAGGCAGCTACAGTATTTACAGATAGTGTACTGTGTCCTCTGCACAGTGTGCACCTAAAGCTACTTGAAGACAATTTCTGGTGTTCTGATCCTATTAATACCAAAGGCAGGCAGCTGCAGTATTTACAGTTAGTGTACTGTGTCCTCTGCACAGTGTACACCTAAAGCTACCTGAAGACAATTGCTGGTGTTCTCATCCTATTAATACCACAGGCAAGCAGATGCAATATTTACAGTTAGTGGACTGTGTCCTCTGCACAGTGTGCACCTAAAGCTACATGAAGACAATTGCTGGTGTTCTGATCCTATTAATACCAAAGGCAGGCAGCTGCAGTATTTACAGATAGTGTACTGTGTCCTTTGCACAGTGTGCACCTAAAGCTACCAGAATACAATTGCTGGTGTTCTGATCCTATTAATACCACTGGAAGGCAGATTCAGTATTTACAGTTAGTGTACTGTGTTCTCTTCACGGTGTACACCTAAAGCTACCTGAAGACAATTGCTGGTGTTCTGATCCTATTAATACCACAGGCAGGCAGCTGCAGTATTTACAGTTAGTGTAATGGGTCCTCTTCACAGTGTGCACCTAAAGCTACCGGAAGACAATTGCTGGTGTTCTGATCCTATTAATACCACAGGCAGGAAGCTGCAGTATTTACAGTTAGCGTACTGTGTCCTCTGCACAGTGTGAACCTAAAGCTACCTGAAGACAATTGCTGGTGTTCTGATCCTATTAATACCACAGGCAGGCAGATGAAATATTTACAGTTACTGTACTGTGTCCTCTGCACAGTGTGCACCTAAAGCTACCTGAAGACAATTGTTGGTGTTCTGATCCTATTAATACCACAGGCAGGATGCTGCAGTATTTACAGATAGTGTACTGTGTCCTTTGCACAGTGTGCACCTAAAGCTACCTGAAGACAATTGCTGGTGTTCTGATCCTATTAATACCAAAGGCAGGCAGCTGCAGTATTTACAGTTAGTGTACTGTGTCCTATGCACAGTGTGCACCTAAAGCTACCAGAAGACAATTGCTGGTGTTCTGATCCTATTAATACCACTGGAAGGCAGATTCAGTATTTACAATTAGTGTACTCTGCCCTCTGAAAAGTGTGCACCTAAACCTACCTGAAGAAATTGCTGGTGTTCTGATCCTATTAATAACATAGGCAGGCAGCTGCAGTATTTACATTTAGTGTACTGTGTCCTCTTCACAGTGTGCATCTAAAGCTACCGGAAGACAATTGCTGGTATTCTGATCCTATTAATACCACAGGCAGGCAGCTGCAGTATTTAAAGTTAGTGTACTGTGTCCTCTGCACAGTGTGAACCTAAAGCTACCTGAAGACAATTGCTGGTGTTCTGATCCTATTAATACCACAGGCAGGCAGCTACAGTATTTACAGATAGTGTACTGTGTCCTCTGCACAGTGTGCACCTAAAGCTACCTTAAGACAATTGCTGGTGTTCTGATCCCATTAATACCACAGGCAGGCAGCTGCAGTATTTATAGTTAGTGTACTGTATCCTCTGCACAGTGTACACCTAAAGCTACCTAAAGACAATTGCTGGTGTTCTGATCCTATTAATTCCACAGGCAGGCAGCTGCAGTATTATAGGTTAGTGTACTGTGTCCTCTGCACAGTGTGCACCTAAAGCTACCTGAAGACAATTGCTGGTGTTCTGATCCTATTAATACCACAGGCAGGCAGCTGCAGTATTTACAGATAGTGTACTGTGTCCTCTGCACAGTGTGCACCTAAAGCTACTGGAATACAATTTCTGGTGTTCTGATCCTATTAATACCACAGGCAGGCAGACACAATATTTACAGTTAGTGTACTGTGTCCTCTGCACAGTGTGCACCTAAAGCTACCTGAAAACAATTGCTTGTGTTCTGATCCTATTAATACCAAAGGCAGGCAGCTGCAGTATTTACAGTTAGTGTACTGTGTCCTCTGCACAGTGTACACCTAAAGCTACCTGAAGACAATTGCTGGTGTTCTGATCCTATTAATACCAAAGGCAGGCAGCTGCAGTATTTACAGTTAGTGTACTGTGTCCTCTGCACAGTGTACACCTAAAGCTACCTGAATACAATTGCTGGCGTTCTGATTCTATTAATACCACAGACAGGCAGCTGCAGTATTTACAGTTAGTGTACTCTGCCCTCTGCACAGTGTGCACCTAAAGCTACCTCAAGACAATTGCTGGTGTCCTGATCCTATTAATACCACAGGCAGGCAGCTGCAGTATTTACAGTTAGTGTATTGTGTCCTCTTCACAGTGTGCACCTAAAGCTACCGGAAGACAATTGCTGGTGTTCTGATCCTATTAATACCACAGGCATGCAGCTGCAGTATTTACAGTTAGTTCACTGAGTCCTCTGCACAGTGTGCACCTACAGCTACCTGAAGACAATTGTTGGTGTTCTGATCCTATAACTACCACAGGCAGGCAGCTGCCATATTTACAGATAGTGTGCTGTGTCCTCTGCACAGTGTCCACCTAAAGCTACTCGAAGACAATTGCTGGTGTTCTGATCCTATTAATACCACAGGCAGGCAGCTGCAGTATTTACAGTTAGTGTACTGTGTCCTCTTCACAGTGTGCACCTAAAGCTACCTGAAGACAATTGCTGGTGTTCTGATCCTATTAATACCACAGGCAGGCAGCTGCAGTATTTACAGATAGTGTACTGTGTCCTCTGCACAGTGTGCACCTAAAGCTACCTGAAGACAATTGCTTTTGTTTTGATCCTATTAATACCACAGGCAGGCAGCTACAGTATTTTGAGTGAGTGTACTGTGTCTTCTGCACAATTTGCACCTAAAGCTACCTGAAGACTAGGGATGAGCTGCGTGTTCGAGTCAAACCCATGTTCGACTCGAACATCATCTGTACAACCGTTCGTCGAATTGCGAACGATATGCGCCAAATTCGCATGGCGCGTCACGGCCCATAATTCATTGCGGCATCACAGTGCATTGCTGGCTGATGATTGGCCATGCATGTACTATGATCCGCATGCTTGGCCAATCACAGCACCGTCAGTAGAGAGAGCTGCAATTGGCCAAAGCCAGGGTGGCTTTGGCCAATTATGGCTCAGGGGGTTTAGAACACGCCCCACACTATATAAGGCCGCCTGCACGGTGGCCCTGTGTAGTGTGCTCTGGCGTGCTGAGAGATAGAGAGAGAGAGAGACAGTGTCATTTCATTTGAGTTAGATAGATTAGGCATTACTGTCAGTCAGTTAGCTGCACTTGCAATGTATTTTGTGTATATATATATATATATATATATATATATGCTTCCCAGGTGTTGTATATATATATATATATATATATATATATATATATGTATACCGTATTCAGTTTAGCAAGATCCGTTCCTGTTATCTTCCTACTGACAGGCAGGCTTGTCTTGTTACAGTATTTACAGCTACCAGAACAAAATTGCTGGTGTTCTTTTGATCCTATTAGTACCACAGTCAGGCAGCTAGACTACGCACTACAGTTAGTGTAGTGCGTCCTCCTCAGAGTGTTCAGCTAAAGCTACAAATTAGTTTAGTGTGACCTCTGCACAGTGTTCAGCTAAAGCTACAAGTTAGTGTAGTGCGTCCTCCTCACAGTGTTCAGCTAAATCTACAAGTTAGTGTATTGCGTCCTCCTCACAGTGTTCAGCTAAAACTACAAGTTAGTGTAGTGCGACCTCTGAACAGTGTTCATCTAAAGCTACAAGTTAGTGTAGTGCGTCCTCCTCACAGTGTTCCTCTAAAGCTACAAGTAAGTGTAGTGCGTCCTCCTCACAGTGTTTAGCTAAAGCTACAGGTTAGTTTAGTGTGACCTCTGCACAGTGTTCAGCTAAAGCTACAAGTTAGTGTAGTGCGACCTCTGAACAGTGTTCATCTAAAGCTACAAGTTAGTGTAATGCGTCTTCCTCACAGTGTTCAGCTAAAGCTACAGGTTAGTATACTGCCACCTCTGCACAGTGTTCAGCTAAAGCTACAAGTTAGTGTAGTGCATCCTCTGAACAGTGTTCATCTAAAGCTACAAGTTAGTGTAGTGCGTCCTCCTCACAGTGTTCAGCTAAAGCTACAAGTTAGTGTAGTGAGTCCTCCTCACAGTGTTCAGCTAAAGCTACAGGTTAGTTTAGTGTGACCTCTGCACAGTCTTCAGCTAAAGCTACAAGTTAGTTTAGTGCATTCTCTGAACAGTGTTTATCTAAAGCTACAAGTTAGTGTAGTGTGTCCTTCTCACAGTGTTCATCTAAAGCTACAAGTTAGTGTAGTGCGTCCTCCTCACAGTGTTCAGCTAAAGCTACAGGTTAGTTTAGTGTGACCTCTGCACAGTGTTCAGCTAAAGCTACAAGTTAGTGTAGTGCGTCCTTCTCACAGTGTTCAGCTAAAGCTACAAGTTAGTGTAATGCGTCCTCCTCACAGTGTTCAGCTAAAGCTACAAGTTAGCGTAATGCGTCCTCCTCACAGTGTTCATCTAAAACTACAAGTTAGTGTAGTGCGACCTCTGCACAGTTTTCAGCTAAAGCTACAAATTATTTTAGTGCGACCTCTGCACAGTGTTCATCTAAAGCTACAAGTTAGTGTAGTGCGTCCTCTGAACAGTGTTCATCTAAAGCTACAAGTTAGTGTAGTGCGTCCTCCTCACAGTGTTCAGCTAAAGCTTCAAGTTAGTGTATTGCGTCCTCCTCACAGTGTTCAGCTAAAGCTACAGGTTAGTTTAGTGTGACCTCTGCACAGTCTTCAGCTAAAGCTACAAGTTAGTGTAGTGCATCCTCCTCACAGTGTTCAGCTAAAGCTACAAGTTAGTGCAGTGCGTCCTCCTCACAGTGTTTAGCTAAAACTACAAGTTAGTGTAGTGCGACCTCTGAACAGTGTTCATCTAAAGCTACAAGTTAGTGTAGTGCGTCCTCTGAACAGTGTTCCTCTAAAGCTACAAGTAAGTGTAGTGCGTCCTCCTTACAGTGTTCAGCTAAAGCTACAGGTTAGTTTAGTGTGACCTCTGCACAGTGTTCAGCTAAAGCTACAAGTTAGTGTAGTGCGACCTCTGAACAGTGTTCATCTAAAGCTACAAGTTAGTGTAGTGCGTCTTCCTCACAGTGTTCAGCTAAAGCTACAGGTTAGTGTACTGTCACCTCTGCACAGTGTTCAGCTAAAGCTACAAGTTAGTGTAGTGCGTCCTCTGAACAGTGTTCATCTAAAGCTACAAGTTAGTGTAGTGCGTCCTCCTCACAGTGTTCAGCTAAAGCTACAAGTTAGTGTAGTGCATCCTCCTCACAGTGTTCAGCTAAAGCTACAGGTTAGTTTAGTGTGACCTCTGCACAGTGTTCAGCTAAAGCTACAAGTTAGTTTAGTGCGTTCTTTGAACAGTGTTTATCTAAAGCTACAAGTTAGTGTAGTGTGTCCTCCTCACAGTGTTCATCTAAAGCTACAAGTTAGTGTAGTGCGTCCTCCTCACAGTGTTCAGCTAAAGCTACAGGTTAGTTTAGTGTGACCTCTGCACAGTGTTCAGCTAAAGCTACAAGTTAGTGTAGTGCGTCCTCCTCACAGTGTTCAGCTAAAGCTACAAGTTAGTGTAATGCGTCCTCCTCACAGTGTTCAGCTAAAGCTACAAGTTAGTGTAGTGCGTCCTCCTCACAGTGTTCATCTAAAACTACAAGTTAGTGTAGTGCGACCTCTGCACAGTTTTCAGCTAAAGCTACAAATTATTTTAGTGCGACCTCTGCACAGTGTTCATCTAAAGCTACAAGTTAGTGTAGTGCGTCCTCTGAACAGTGTTCATCTAAAGCTACAAGTTAGTGTAGTGCGTCCTCTGAACAGTGTTCAGCTAAAGCCACAAGTTAGTATAGTGCGACCTTTGCACAGTGTTCAGCTAAAGCTACCTGTAGAAGGTTGATGGTGTTTACCTGATCCTATCACTGCCGCAGGCAGCTAAAGTATATACACGTTAGTGTAGTGCGACCTCTGCATAGTTTTCAGCTAAAGCTACCTGTAGAAGGTTGGTGGTGTTTTCCTGATCCTATCACTACCGCAGGCAGCTAAAGTATTTACACGTTAGTGTAGTGCGACCTCTGCACAGTATTCAGCTAAAGGTACCTGTAGAAGGTTGGTGGTGTTTTCCTGATCCTATCACTACCGCAGGCAGCTAAAGTATTTACACATTGGAGTAGTGCGACCTCTGCACAATGTTCAGCTAAAGCTACCTGTAGAAGGTTGGTGGTGTTTTCCTGATCCTATCACTACCGCAGGCAGCTAAAGTATTTACATGTTAGTGTAGTGCGACCTCTGCACAGTGTTCAGCTAAAGCTACCTGTAGAAGTTTGGTGGTGTTTTCCTGATCCTATCACTACCGCAGGCAGCTAAAGTATTTACACGTTAGTGTAGTGCGACCTCTGCAGTGTTCAGCTAAAGCTACCTGTAGAAGGTTGGTGGTTTTTTCCTGATCCTATCACTACCGCAGGCAGCTAAAGTATTTAAACGTTAGTGTAGTGCGACCTTTGCATAGTGTTCAGCTAAAGCTACCTGTAGAAGGTTGGTGGTGTTTTCCTGATCCTATCACTACCGCAGGCAGCTAAAGTATTTAGACGTTAGTGTAGTGCGACCTCTGCACAGTGTTCAGCTAAAGCTACCTGTAGAAGGTTGGTGGTGTTTTCCTGATCCTATCACTACCGCAGGCAGCTAAAGTATTTACACATTAGTGTAGTGCGACTTCTGCAGTGTTCAGCTAAAGCTACCTGTAGAAGGTTGGTGGTTTTTTCCTGATCCTATCACTACCGCAGGCAGCTAAAGTATTTAAACGTTAGTGTAGTGCGACCTTTGCATAGTGTTCAGCTAAAGCTACCTGTAGAAGGTTGGTGGTGTTTTCCTGATCCTATCACTACCGCAGGCAGCTAAAGTATTTAGACGTTAGTGTAGTGCGACCTCTGCACAGTGTTCAGCTAAAGCTATCTGTAGAAGGTTGGTGGTGTTTTCCTGATCCTATCACTACCGCAGGCAGCTAAAGTATTTACACATTAGTGTAGTGCGACCTCTGCAGTGTTCAGCTAAAGCTACCTGTAGAAGGTTGGTGGTTTTTTCCTGATCCTATCACTACCGCAGGCAGCTAAAGTATTTAGACGTTAGTGTAGTGCGACCTCTGCACAGTGTTCAGCTAAAGCTACCTGTAGAAGGTTGGTGGTGTTTTCCTGATCCTATCACTACCGCAGGCAGCTAAAGTATTTACACATTAGTGTAGTGCATCCTCTGCACAGTTTTCAGCTAAAGCTACCTGTAGAAGGTTGGTGGTGTTCTCATACTGTAGGCAGGCAGTTGATTTTGCTAGCTGCAGTATCAGCATATATATATATATATATATATATATATATATATATATATATATATCCCAGCTTAGTGCAGCTACAGGCCATTAGTATGTCTGGAAGGCCAACAAGGAGAGGCAGACAGTCACAAGCCAATAAAAGAGGGCAAGCAGGCTATGTGTCTAGAGGCAATGGTGCTGGTTGTGGAGATGGTGCATCCTCATCAGCACGTGGCCGTGGGACACGCTTGGCCTTTTTTTCGGCAGCTGGCCGTGTTGAGCCACAACATGCGGAAGACTTGGTCGAGTGACTGACCAAGCCATCCTCATCCTCCTCATCCGCCCTCACCCATGCTCAGGGTACTTTGTCTGGCAAAGCAGCTGCCAACGCGGCCTCTTCCCTCAGCTCAATGGCATCAGTGACTCCTTCCCTAGCCCCACCAAGTGCTCCTGAGGAGTCCCTCGAACTGTTTGACCACAGTGTTGGGTACAAGCTCCAGGAGGATGCCCAGCGTTTAAAAGGCTCTGATGATGATACTGAGCTAGATGAAGGCAGTAACGTGAGCATGGATAGAGGGGGTTCCCAAGAAGGACAGCAACCTTGCAGTCATGCTCCCCTTGCTGCAGCATACTGCCAGGTTTGCTCCAGTGATGAGGAGGGAGGGGATGATGAGGTCACTGACTCAACGTGGGTGCCTGATAGGAGAGAGAAGGAGGAGGAGGCACATCACCAACGAGGCAGGATGCCCTCCAGGGGCCAGCCTAAGGGCAGCACACTGACTGCATCACACCGCAAAGCTCCACATGTGCAGGGCGCTGCTGTCTCTGCGCGTTATTCCAAAATTTCTTTGGTGTGGGCCTTTTTTGAGACGAGTGCATTAGATCGCACCGCTGCTATTTGCAACATATGTCTCAAGCGTATCTCGCGTGGCCAAAACATCTCCCGCTTGGGCACCACATGCTTGACCAGACATATGTTGACCTGCCATGCAGTTCATTGGCAAGCATATCTAAAAGACCCACACCAAAGAACAAAGAGGACCTCTCCTTGCTCCTCATCAGCTGAGATCTCCAATCCCACTATACCTTCAGTCCTCTATGAGACCTGCACTGAGAGGAATGAAGGTGTAGAATTAGGTGTGTCACAGCCAAGTACTTGTGGGCAATCTGCTTTTGGTACACCAACATCAGATTGTACCAGGCAAATTTCCCTGCCCCAGCTGCTGCACCACCGAAAGAAGTTCACTCCCAGCCATCCACGTGCCCAGCAGTTGAATGCTAGCTTGGCAAAATTGCTAGCACTTCAACTGCTACCTTTTCAGTTGGTAGACTCTGCCCCCTTCCGTGAGTTTGTGGAATGTGCGGTTCCTCAGTGGCAGGTACCCAAACGCCACTTTTTCTCACGGAAGGCGATTTCGGCTCTCTACCAGCATGTGGAAGGCAATGTCTTGGCCTCACTGGACAGGGCGGTCAGCGGTAAGGTGCATATTACCGCTGACTCATGGTCCAGCAGGCATGGACAGGGATGTTACCTAAGTTTCAAGGTGCATTGGGTCACTCTGCTGGCAGCTGGTAAGGATACAGGACAAGGTGCAGTAGTGTTGGAGGTTGTTCCGCCACCACGCCTCCTAAATGCCACTACTAATGATTGTGACACATCTCTCTCCTCCACCCCCTCCTCTTCTTCTTCCTCCATGGCCTCTTCCAGTGCTTTGTCCTCGGAACCAGCGGTGCTCCATAGGCTTTCAAGGGTCTACGCAAGCACGCAAGCAAAAAGATGCCATGCGGTGCTTGAGCTGGTGTTTGGGGGACAGGAGCCACACTGGGCAGAGATTCTGTCAGCTCTGCAGGGGCAAGTTCAGAGGTGGATGACACCACGCCAGCTTAAGCCAGGAATGGTGGTTTGCGATAATGGCACCAACCTCCTCTCCACCCTCCGACAGGGACAACTGACCCATGTGCCCTGTTCTCTCACGTCCTTAACTTGGTGGTGCAGTGGTTCTTGGGCAGGTACCCAGGCTTACAGGATGACCTGAGGCAGGCCAGGAAAGTGTGTGCATTTCCACAGGTCATATAATGCCAGTGCTTGGCTGGCTGACCTCCAAAAGGAATTAAACCTGCCCAAGAACCGCCTAATCTGTGACATGCACACCAGGTGGAACTCAACGTTGGTCATGCTGCAATGGCTGCACACGCAGCAGAGGGCTATCAATGAGTACCTATGTGACTATGGCACCAGGACAGGGTCAGGGGAGCTTGTTTTTTTCCCCACACCAGTGGGCTATGATCAGGGATGCATGCACTGTCCTGTCACCATTTGAGGAGGCCACGAGGATAGTGAGCAGTGACAGTGCATGCATCAGTGACACTGTCCCTCTTGTCCACCTGTTGGAGCACACGCTGCGTGGAATAATGGACAGGGCACTTGAGGCAGAACAAAGGGAGGCAGAGGAGGACTTTCTGACCTCTCAAGGCCCCCTTTATGCAGACAGTGTTCCTGCGTGCCCGCCGATCACACAGGAAGAGGATGAGGAGGAGGGGGAGGAGGAGGAGGATTGTGTCAGCATGGAGGTGGAGCCTGGCACTCAGCATCAGCAGCAGTCTTCAAGGGATCATTTACAGTCCGAAGAAACCCATGGACTTGCATGTGGCTGGGAGGAGGTGGCTGCAGATCATGTCGTCCTTAGTGACCCAGAGGACTCTGGACAGAATGCCTCAGCAAACCTATGCTGCATGGCCTCCCTGATCCTACAAAGCCTGCGGAAGGATCCTCGTATTCGTGGTAGCCGCCGAGAAGAGCCGAGGACCGGCTCTGTGTATTTCGGCACCGGCGGCGCCATTTTCAAATCGCGGTCGGCGATTTTGAAGCTCAGCGAGCTGCAAGGCTGAACTGGGGCAAGGCTGCACTGGGGCAAGGTTGCACTGGGGCAAGGCTGGACTGGGGCAAGGCTGCACTGGGGCAAGGCTGCAATGGACACTGGGGAAGGCTGCACTGACAAGGCTGCACTGACATGGCTGCACTGACATGGCTGCACTGGCAAGGCTGCACTGGGGCAAGGCTGCACTGAGAAGGCTGCAATGATGGGCATTTAAATGTAAGTTTTTTTCCCTTCAACTTCCCTCCTAAAAGTTTTTCTTCCTTAAAATTCCCTCCTAAATTGGGGTGCGTGTTATACGCCAGCGCGTGTTATACGCCGATAAATACGGTAAATGCAAATTCCATGTGACAATAACTCTAAATAAAGCAGTATGACACAAACAAAGTGACTTGTGCTCAAAAAGTGTCCAGTGCTTGCTGATGAGTGATATCTTAAAAAAGCTTCTTATTTGGGTGACAGCTGGTGTTGGTGATCCTTATCTGAGCTCCTAATGTGGATGCACTCACCGAATAGCCTCACCCCAACAGGGGTACTGCGCGTTCACAGTATCTGTCACTGTGTAGCAATTCCTGGAGCCCCTGGTCCATGCTTTTTATGTTTGGCAATGTTTTTATTCATTCCCCATATGTAGAAGAGAAGGGATGCCCATAGTGTGAATCTGTATTTAAAATGTATTTATTATTTAAAATAAGAGATGTATTCACATTTGATACAGGTATTCGAAAGCATGTAAACAATAAACAAAATGGATGCCATCAGAATGCTATTCTTGGCTGACCTGAAGTGACGCAAAGATGTTGGTAATGCGTTTCGTCATACAGACGTCAACTGGAACGTCTATCTTGCTAACCTCCCATCCTAATATATTATGCGGTTTTCCCAGTGCACTTGTGCATAAGGATGGTGCCGCCATTTTGGGTAAGATAATGTGGACCGGGGTCCCTGATATTATTATCTTTGGTACCTATTTTGCAACCGCAGAGGGTGTGACACGAAAGCAAACATATACCTTGCAGAACGTGGATACACTGAAATTGGCTCTCACTGACAGAAATATCCTTTTGCATATTCTTTTGGTACACTTTTCCTAGATTGTTTTATATATTTCATATATGTTTTTGCATACTGCAGAAGGTGAAACACAGCAGGAACACTACAACAGGTGTAAACCAAATACCTTTTAACTAGAACAGCGCCACACCTACATCCCTGAATCACATCGCCATGTGTAGCGACTGTGGAACTTGTGGACAAGTTAGCCTGGGTGTGCATCCAAGGGAGTTTAGCGACAGGCAAAGGTAGGGGTAATCCAGGGGGCTTGACTTCTGAGAACTTAGAGAAAGTTTCCAAACAGGGCTCAATGCTGTAAGACAGTGGGTAAGTTTGGCTTCTAGGAGGAGAAGATTCAGGCTGCGGCAATTGGTAGGAGAGGTGGTCTGTAGAGAATTCAATAGACTTGTCAGCATCTTTTGTCAACAGAGTCATATAAAGGCACATGGTTATGCAAACTGGAGTCACACTTGGAAACATTGTCATGATCAAGATCTGAATAGGACTGTAATAAAGGCACATGACTGGTACTGGCCAGTGGCCACATGAGGGTTATAAATGAGCAACAAAGCAGTTTTAATGCAGTTCTGGATTCAGGTCTGGGACCAGGGCCTAATCTCCTCTGTAGCTCAGTCTATGTGTGGGTTATGAAGTTTAAGCTGGGGATACCCTAAGATAAGGGGATAAGCAGGAGATGAGATCAAGTAGAAGCTGATTGTCTCCCCATGAAATTCCCCAATGGTCAGGGTAATAGGTACAATGCACAAGGTGACCAGGCCCATGGACAAAGGAGAGTTAACAACAGCTAAGACTGAAAAGGGTCTGTGCACCTTAGTCAAAGGAATCTGTAAAGCTTGATCAGGAACAACACACGTATCACTCTCAATGAGGTGGCTTATAACAGGCTTAGTTTCCACCCAGAGACTAATCACATTAATCAGCCTGCAGGTGGACAGACAGACAAGGACAGTGACATAGCCAAAACCCTGGATGCTGGAATGAAGAACCGGAGCACTAAATGCTCCTAACATCTCAATGGCTTGATTGGTTTTAGCTTACTTCTCTCAACCTTCCCTAACTATCACTACTTGTGATTTATATTAACCACCTTTAAATCTCCATCAATGTATGTATAATACAGTAGTCCTGATAACCTCTGTTATATGCCTCTTTTTCTTTTTCCTCTCTTAATGTATAGCATGGCAACCACTCATCCTTGTTAACTTGAACATTACCTTCCTGCTAACTTTCTTAGCACATTGTACTCAATTTTGCAAAACTCAAAAAAAAAATAATTGAAAGATAAAAAAATTAAAATGTTTTCGGTGTGCATTGAAATTGTGGGTATAGGGGGCAGGAGGCGGAGCCTAGCGGAGCAGACATGCATTGTTAGAGCTCCACACCGCTGAGGAGAGAAGAGAAGGACAAAGCGGAGCCTGCAGGCTCAAAAGGTATCCATTTGAACCTTTTTGCCCCAGGGAACAAACTGTATAAGTTTGGGCAGGAAATATGGTATTGGGAGGAAACCGTGGCAGAAATAAAAATCACCTCACAAAGAGCTCACAGGCACTCACTGCAGCTGAAGCAGCTCCAGTCACCTCACAAGATACAGCATCAGGGCGCTCTCACAGACAGAAAATGTCACAGCAAGACTCTCCATTTGAGTCAGATACAGAACAAATCCTCTCACAAACTTCTCCACAAGCCTCCTCAGTATCCCCAGTAATATTATTACAATTTGAAAAGATGCTTCATAAGGCTTTAAAACAAACCTCAGACCAAATAACAAAAAGCCTAACCAAAGAAATAAGAGAGCTGGGAAACCGCACCGCAGCCTTAGAAATAAAAATGAATGAAATTGAAATTACAACCCAAGAAAATATAACAGAATTGGAACAATTAAAAAAAGAGAATTTAATACTTCAAACTAAGCTCGAAGATTACGAAAATAGAGCCAGACGTTCAAACTTGCGCATAAGGGGAATACCTGAAACTGTGACAGACCTGCAATCTACTATTACTGCTCTATTACAAGAACTAAAGCCAGATATCCCTATTGAACGTTTAGAACTGGACAGAGTACACAGAGCCCTCACAGCCAAAAAGAAAGATGGACCCCCACATGATATAATCACAAAATTTCATTATTACAGAACGAAAGAACAAATACTAATTGCTGCAAGAGAAAAAAAGGAACTTAATTTTCAAGGACACAATTATCAAATTTTTGCTGACCTATCCCAACTTACTATTACTAAAAGACGATCCATGAAACCCCAACTAATGGAACTGCAACGCCACAACATTATGTATCAATGGGGCTTCCCCTTTTCAGTCAGATTTAACTACCAAGGTACAATTTACAGAAGCAGATCAGCAGATGAACTACAAAAAACCCTTTTAAAATTATATCTGACAGAACCCACAAGCAGCAACACTCCCACACGCAGAAGAATGGCGTCATCTTCACCTTCGGGCAGCACCCAGAAAATTTCAGAACAAAATGGGAATCATCATTCTCACAAAAGAGGCCGTTATGCCACATCATCCATGGACCAAGAAGATTCAATGGACTGACATCCTAATTCCTGATATCTCTTCATTTATTATACTAAGAGATGGTTCTCTATAAAAAACCTATATTTATAACTGAATGTAACTGCATTCTGATAGTCACACACTGTGTGGGATCATGTTACATTCCAGTTATATTTCTTATTGCTTCTGATTCATATAGCCTTAGAATATATAAGTGAAATAAGGAAATTCTTGTTCAGTTATATATTATCAGGTAATAACAATAGATTTATTACTTTTTAGGACAAATATGTTCAATAATCCAGAAGTAATGGAAGCTTTTTCTTTCTTTTCTTAAAACAAATATATTATTACCTAACTAGTTCCTAGAATTATGTTTTTGTTTATTCTAATCTGAAGCAATACAACCTCAATTTTATGAGTTAACATATCTAAACAGTTACATATGAATAAAATATGTGATTGTTTACTCTAAAAGGGTTAAAATCCCAAAATAATTCAAACTATCTTCATCAATATCAAAGTTATTAACAGTACCTTTCTAACTGAATTATTTAGCCTAGGGCAAGACTAACCATATACAACCACCCTGGAATAAATAATTTCAACAAAAACTATATTCTGCACTCCAATTAATGAAACATCATTTTGATGTCTTGACATAGCACTTCTCTCCTGTAAGCGGAAGATCCGTGTACCCCCATTAGCCCTCCTCATTCTCCCAACCATATTATGTGGGAGTGTGACGAAGGCACTTATTCCCCTGAGAGAGATATTTATTCTCTTTCACGGGTAAATTGTGATTACTTTCAAAAAATAATTTATACAATGTATCATCTAATCTCATATGTTTTTTGTTTACTCTTTACTCCAGAATTCACTGGTTTCTTTTCTATCTATTCATCTCTTCAGTCCACACAGGTTGATCTGCGCAGTCAGCTCTGCATAACAAAAAGTAAGTCAAAACTATTTGATCTATTGCCATGGCACCACTGAATATACTTTCCCTGAATGTTCAGGGAATAAATGTCCCTCAAAAAAGGACCAAAGCCTTCCGTACTTTCCATAACAAGAAGGCTCACATAGTATGCCTCCAAGAAACACACTTCACCAAAGATTCTACTCCAAAATATATTTCTCCTTTTTATCAACAAATTTACACGGCTTCTGCCTGTACCAAGCAAAGGGGAATTCTAATTGCATTTCACCGATCCACACCATTCACCTTATCATCAGAAATTAAAGACCCAGAAGGTAGATACCTGATACTCATGGGTTATATAATGGATACAGCAATCACGGTGATTTCCTACTACGCTCCTAACAAACAACCTACACCATTCCTCTCACATATATTACAAGTGATTAATACACACAAAATAGGAACAATGATAATGTTCCTCCTCCCATTTCTAGATAAATCACCTTTTACACCATCCAAAATAACCTCTAGATTACCTTTTTCTCAACTTCTTTCCAAATACAATCTGGTAGATTCATGGAGAGAAAGTTACCCAATGAAAAAGAAATTCACTTATTTCTCGCACCCTCATCAAACCTTCACCAGAATAGATCATATTTTTCTAACAATAGGAATGATACCAGAAATTATTGCATCAGATATAATTCCGATTCCGTGGTCTGACCATAATGCAGTATACACTACTATAGCCTCAGCCATACCAAAAGCGCATGACCCAACGTTGTACTTACCGGACATAATGCTCAAACACCCACTACATCAGATGGCCATTGAACAAGCTTTAAAGGAATATATATCAATTAATAATACAACAGACATCTCCCCAATAACACTGTGAGAAGCTCATAAGCCTGTCTTGCATGGTACAATACAAAGACAAATGGCACTATTTAAACGGGAACGCAAAAATCTAGCAAAAAAACTAGAACTCAATTTTAATGCAGCCTACATATCATTTCAAGATAATCCATCTCAGAGTACAAAATCTCATCTGGAAAAATCTAGATTGGAATACGATCTATTTCTCACTGAGTCAGTTGATAAATCCCTCAAACGCTCCAAACACAATTTCTACATGAATACAAACAAACCAGGTACATATTTGGCTCGGACATTAAATTCAACTAACAAATCTTTCAAACCAATACGTTTGAAATTATCAAAAAATGTTTACACTTGTAATCCAGTTAAAATAGTCCATAAATTTCACTCACATCTCGCAACTTTATACAAGACAAACAATGAATTTAATCCTACAGAAGCTGAATCCTTCTTCTCAAAAATAACCTTACCTGAGTTATCTCAGAATCAAAAAAGCAGTTTGGATGAGCCTATAACTATAGATGAAGTTGCTAACGCCATAAAAGACCTAAAACTTAACAAAAGACCAGGCCCAGACGGCTACTCGGCTTTATACTATAAAACATTCTCAGAAATACTCTCTCCCATTCTCACTGAAACTTTTAACAAACTTCTAGATGGGCATTCTTTTCGGCAAGAAACACTAATGGCAATTGTTTGTATGATCCCAAAACCCCTTTCTGATGATACTTCCTGTGTGAATTATCGGCCTATCTCTCTGTTAAACCTCGATATTAAATTATTAGCAAAAATAATAGCAAAACGCCTCAATAGCATTATAGGAAAATTAATACAAAGAGATCAAGTAGGCTTCATGCCAAATAGACAGGCAGGCGATAATATACGCAGGGCAGTGTTATTGGCACATATTGCTAAAAAATGGAAAATCCCTTTATGTTTTCTATCTCTCGATATTAAGAGGGCATTTGACACAGTATCCTGGCAATATATGCAATATTCATTACAAAAATGGGGTTTTGGACCCCACTTTTTAACATGGATCAAAGCATTATATAATAAACCCAAAGCCTATATAAAATATGCTGGATAAAAATCTGAAGCCTTTAATATCGAAAGAGGTACCCGATAGGGTTGCCCATTATCTCCCTTATTATTTGCCCTTATACTCGAACCCATGTCCCAATACATCAGAACAAACCAAACTATAACTGGCATTGAAGTAGGAGGTATTACACACAAATTATGTATATTTGCAGACAATATATTACTTTTTCTATCATCACCACAGGTCTCTGGTCCTAACTTAATACCAGCTCTTGATGGATTTGCAGCCCTATCCGGCCTTATGATTAATCCTAAGAAATGCCTAGTGCTTAATATTTCACTCACAAACATGGAATTGATCCCGGCTAGGGCTGCACTCCCATTCACATGGGCAGAAAAATCAATCCCATATCTTGGAATTCATTTAACAGCATCTCATTCTGACTTATTCTCAACCAATTATCCTCCTGTATTAAGACAGATCACAAATCTAATAAAACAATGGTCGCAACTTCCTTTATCCTGGATAGGGAAGATTAATGCAATCAAAATGACTATTCTACCCAAATTGCTTTATCTATTCAGAGTCCTCCCTATTCCAATTCCTTCCTATTTTTTGAGAATAGTACAAAAAAGAGCAACTTCATTTATATGGGGCTCTTCTAAACCACGTATATCTATACACACACTACATCTTCCCAAAAATAAAGGAGGCCTGGGATACCCTAATTTTACTAACTACTACAGAGCAGCACATTTGGCCAGTCTGTCCAAATACCATGCAAAACAGGAAATCCCATTATGGGTATTTATAGAGGCTTCAGAAAATGACCCTCTATTAATATCAAATTTATTATGGCTTGATCCTAAAGACCGCTTTAAAATTCATAATCCCATAACTAAACACTTCTTATCTCTCTGGGATAAACTAAAAACCAAATATCAATTACAATCTCCACACAATCCTCTCCTTTCTTTTATCAGAAATCCGGCCTTTTATCCGGCATGGATCTACCCAAATTCTTTTAAAGCTTGGACAACATCAGGCATTCAGACACTAAATGACTTCATAGCATCGAAATCATTCCTTTCATTCCCATCGCTTAGAGAAAAATATGATCTACCAAACTCTGAGATATTTAGATATCTCCAAATCAAAAATTTCTATACACCATTCCTAAAGGGGGATACACCATTATCCCAATTATCCATTTTTGAATCAATCTGTACAAAAGATCCATTTGCTAAAGGTACAATTTCATCACTTTATAATCAATTATATGGAGTAACAAATCTTAATAGACCCTCTTACGTTCAGAGGTGGGAGAAGGACCTGGGACGAACTTTAGAAGACACGGACTGGTCTAACATATGGCTCACATCTAAGTCATCTTCACCCAACATCTTAGCACTGGAGACAAATTATAAAGTCCTAACTCGCTGGTACCTTGTACCTGCTAGAGTGGCAAAATATTCACCTAATACCTCAACTCTTTGTTTTCGAGGATGCCCAGAAATAGGCACATATTTACACATATGGTGGACGTGCCCAGTAATCCAAACCTTCTGGAAGGAAGTCTTCGTGATTGCATCTAAAATATTTAAAAAATTAATACAACCAGATCCATATTTAACTTTACTTAATCTAAAACCGGAATGGTTAACACTCTCTCAATTCAAACTTATGATCCAACTAATAACGGCTGCAAAACAAACAGTGGCCAAGGCATGGAAATCTCCTACATTGGTACTAGCAGAAACAATTCACAGAATGAATAATACAATGTCCCATGCTAAGATGGTAGCCATCGATCAAAATCAAATTCCAAAATTTGAAAAACTTTGGCATCCTTGGATAAAACAACAGTTCCTGTCAAACTTCAATGACTCTGTCCTGTTGCCATGGTAACAGATTAAATGACTTACAGAGACACCCATTCTAAGGCTTCAAAGAGAACTAAAAAGAATAATAAACTGACGAGCGGGATAACCTTGTGGACCATACCTCTACCTTTCAACCCTTTTTCTTCTTTCTCTTTCCTTTTCTCCACCTTACGATTAAAGCTCATTATCAGAATTTATTTGACCTATATACACTCTACTTGTAAACAATATGTATAGTAGGTATAAATCATTTAAATACCTACAAAAGAAACTAAGGAAATGATATATATATCTTTAATTTAGGTTTACGTGAACCCAATGTTTAATATTTGAAATTTCATGATATTTACCTATATAAACCCTACTGTAAAACAATGAGCTTACTTTATAGATCCTTGTAAACTTACTTTATGTATCTTTATAACATTGTATACTCAATAAACTTCTTTTGACAAGGAAATTGTGGGTATGACCGCTTGTAGGTCATGTGCACAGGTTCTGATTCTGGCACTTCTGAATTTGTTTTGTTTTTTTCACTAGCTGCTACCTTTAAGAATTATGTTTATAGGATTTAAGAAGGGTCATCACCTTTTATTTGTAGTTCTAATTCGAAGTACTGTATACTTGTATGGTGCTAGTGACTAATTTATTTTACAGTGCGATTTTCTGTTCTACTAATGATTGTTCTTCATGGTCTATGTGTACCCATTCATATTATTTTGTCATGTTATGTTATTTTGATGCATATCATTAAATAAAGAATAAAAAAAAGGAAAATGTGCAGGCCTGTTTTTGGAGAGCTATGGTTGGTTTCTTTGTGAGACTATATGAAATCAGTTAGTGCCTTATGAATTTTCTGCACATCAGAGTGTTTTAGTGAGAGAGGCATGGTTTGCATTGGATATAGTAAATGTTAAAATTACACCATTTTAAAAAGGTGACATCTCCCAAAGAGCGAGAGGGGGAGGGTTGCCCAAGCTTTCAACTCCTTAACAATTTTAGTTATTAGAGGCAGATGGTTAAGACTGTATAAAGAGTAAGGCTCTCAACCTATGCGTATACCCAAGTAAGTGATGTGTTGGGTAACAATAGTAAATGGGGAAGACAATCATCATTTAGCACAGGGACGTCCGGTGAGATCAATGGCTGGTGAGGCACTAGCTAGTATCAGAGTCAGATACACACAGGTTACATAAGCCACAATTGTTGGAGCAAGAGCAATAATTCTAGCACTAGATCTCCTCTCTAACTCTAAACATGTAACCTGTAAAAAATGTTACAGCGTTGGCTATGGAGATTTTTAAGTACTGAAGTTAGGCGCCATTCCACAAGTGTGCGCAATTTTAAAGCGTGACATGTTAGGTATCTATTTACTCAGCGTAACATCATCTTTCACATTAAACAAAAAACTTTAGTGTTTTTTTTTTTATTTTTTCTATTCATGAAACAGTTTCTTTAAAAAAAAAAGTGTTTAAAAAATTGCTGTGCAAATAGCATGTAACATAAAAATTTGCAATGACCACCATTTTATTCCCTAGGGCAGGCATGTCCAAAGTCCGGCCCGCGGGCCAATCGCGGCCCATGGTCAGGTTTTGAATGGCCCGCCTCATTATCTAAACATAAATATCTTTTGTGGCTCCCGAGATCTCCCAGCACCGGGGCCACAAAAGATATATAGTCTGGCTGCCTCGATGGGAGGAGGCGGGACGAGCGCCGTGCACACAGGAGTATTTCCTGTTTACACGGCAGCCTCTGTAATAAGAAGTGCCGTCTCTGGCGCTGCCATTGGACGACTGTTCTGTCCATCAAAGAAGGCGGGACTTTTACTTAAAGAGGCCGCTGTGTAAACAGGAGATTCTCCTGTAGGATATCTTTGGCGCTCGTCCTGCCCCCACCATGTCCCCTCCAAGGCTACACTGATGGCAATGGTGAGTGAATTCCTGGCAATGGTCAGTGCTGCATTTCTTGCAATGGTGCGTGCATTCCTGGCAATAATGGGTGCTGCATTTCTTGAAATGGTGAGTGCATACCTGGCAATGATGGGTGCTGCATTTCTTGCAATGGTGAGTGCATTCCTGGCAATAATGGGTGCTACATTTCTTGCAATGGTGAGTGCATCCCTGGCAATGATGAGTGCTGCATTTCTTGCAATGGTGAGTGCATTCCTGGCAATAATGGGTGCTGCATTTCTTGCAATGGTGAGTGCATTCCTGGCAATGATGGGTGCTGAATTTCTTGCAATGGTGAGTGCATTCCTGGCAATAATGGGTGCTGCATTTCTTGAAATGGTGAGTGCATTCCTGGCAATGGTCAGTGCTGCATTCCTGGCAATGGTGAGTGCATTCCTGGCAATGATGGGTGCTGCATTCCTGGCAATGGTGGGTCCTGCATTCCTAGCAATGGTGGGTTCTGCACTCCTAGCAATGGTGGGTTCTGCATTCCTGGCGATTGGGGGTGCTGCATTCATGGCAATTGGGGGTCTGCAGATGGGCACTGACCCTTATTTTGCTTCACAGTTCTTTATTTAAAATTTAAGTTTTTTTTCCTGAAACTTCCCTCTTAAAGTGAAGGTGCATGTTATGCGACAATAAAGTAAGTATGAACACATTTAGACCAAATTTTAATGGTTCAAAGAATGTCAGGCAAAATAGTCGGCCCTTGCGCATGTTCACTTTATCAAATCTGGTCCTCTTTGAAAAAAGTTTGGACACCCCTGCCCTAGGGTGTCTTATGAAAAAAATATATATAATGTTTGGGGGTTCTGAGTAATTTTATAGCAAAAAAATGATGATTTTTACATGTAGGAGAGAAGTGTTAGAATGGGTGGCAAGGGGTTAATTACCATAAGTAATATACACATAATTATTATATATTGTTTTAAGGTAATTTACTATGTTTTCAAAAACTGTACTCAAGCAGGGGGCTTAACGGATAAATACTGAAGTTTGAAGTTATAACTTCCAACCAATTTCACAGTAGATAGATAAATAATAAAATATCATGTTATAACATATATTATATAAATATATGATTTAGCTTGAATCAAACAGTACCTTTTCAGCAGGCAGCAGATTCTCATTCTCCCTCTTAACTGTGTGAGGAAAACATGAGATTATGGGTAAACCTTATACCCATAAACCCATGTTTTTTACTTTCAGTTAAGAGGGCTGAGCTGAAAGGGAGCATTTGTCTTTTAGACACATGCCCTCTTCTATGACACTGCAGTGAGAGGCGTACCTCCACTGCAGCATTTTTATTTTATAGCTTGGGCCAAAGGTACTTTACCATTGGTCCAAGACTCCAAGCTGTCCATTGAGCTCAGTGCTTCTGACAAGAAGTGAGAGGCACTGTGAGCTCATCCTCTCAGTCTGCTGCAAACATAGTGTGTCAGCTTTAGGGATGAGCCGAACCCCCCCCCGGTTCGGTTCGCATCAGAACTTGCGAACGGACCGAAAATTTGCGCAGACTTTAGAACCCCATTGCAGTCTATGGGACTCGAACATTCAAAATCAAAAGTGCTAATTTTAAAGGCTAATATTCATAGTATTGTCCTAAAAAGGGTTTGGGGACCCGGGTCCTGCCCCAGGGGACATGTATCAATTCAAAATAAACTTTTAAAAACTGACGTTTTTTCGTGAACAGTGATTTTAATGATGCTTAAAGTGAAAAAAAAGTGAAATATTCCTTTAAATATCGTACCTGGGGGTGTTTATAGTATGCCTGTAAAGTGGCACATGTTTCCCGTGCTTAGAAAAGTCCCTGGCAGGGACTCCCTGCACAAAATGACATTTTTAAAAGAATAAAAGTCATTTAAAACTGCTTGCGGCTTTAATGTAATGTTGGGTCCTGGCAATATGAATGAAAATCAGTGAGAGAAAAGGCATGGGTACCCCCCCACCACAGCCCATTACCAGTTGCTTTGGGTCTTGTGTGGATATTAAGGGGAACCCCGCACCCAAATTAAAAAAGGAAAGGCGTGGGGCCCCCAGACCCTATATACTCTGAACAGCAGTATACAGGCGGTGCAACAAGACAGGGACTGTAGGTTTGTTGTTAAGTAGAATCTGTTTGTAATTTTAAACTGGTACATTTTTAAAGTGTAGCTTCAGCCAATAAATCTATTTTTAATCGTTTTGGAAAACATAGGGAAGGGTTATCACCCCTGTAACATTTGTTTTGCTGTCTGTGCACTTCTTCAGAAGATTTCACCTAACTTTCTGTCCCAATGACAAATGTTTTTGAAAATTTGGGGTTTTTAGTGAAACAAGGATTGTTGATAAAGCATCAGTGGAGAGGAGACACGTTTTTCCCATATTAACTCTTGCAGGAGAGAATTTCCCTTCATAGGAGTAGATTTCATCTCACTTCCTGTTGTCTCCTTCCGTTTGCAAGTAGGAGTCATTTGTAAGTTGGATGTTTGAAAGTAGGGTCCTGCCCTATATTCTCTGCAGAAATTTGGACCTTAGGTGTTGGTGTTGCCACAACACTGTGAGCCTTACAGGGCCCTGCTGCGAAATATTAGATCAAGAATTGTAATTACATGTCCCTGTTGAACAGGGCCAGAAAAATTGGGCCTTTGGTGGTGGTGGTGCTGGTGCCACAACACTGTAAGTCCACACAGTTACTCTTGGTGGGTGCAGAAATGGGCCCTGCTGTGAAATATTGGATCAAGAATTCTAATTACATGTCCCTGTTGAACAGGGGCAGAAAAATTGGGCCTTAGGCACTGGTGCTGGTGCCACAACACTGCAGCCCCTCATTGATACTATAGTTGGGGTGCAGGAATGAGCCCTGCTGCAAAGTATTGCATTAAAAATTGTAATTACATGCCCCTGTTAAACAGGGGCTGAAAAATTGGGCCTTAGCCACTGTTGGTGGCGCCCAGAACCAAAAATGTTCTTACAAGCTATCAGCATGATCATTTTGGAGGAAGAGGATAGTCACTAAGCATAACAGGATAGTCACTCAGCATCAGCATAGGCAGTCTTGAAGGGATCTGACATTTCAAAAAAAAATATTTGGTTACATCAGCATCAGGTGCTCAGATATGAGCCGTTCGCGCCAAATTCGTGTGGCGCGTCATGGCCCATAATTCACTGTGGCATCGCAGTACATTGCTGGCTGATGATTGGCCAAGCATGCACTATGACCCGCATGCTTGGCCAATCACAGCGCCGTCTGAACAGAGAGCCGTAATTGGCCAAAGCCAAGGAGGCTTTGGCCAATTATGGCTCAGGGGATTTAGTACACGCCCCACACTATATAAGGCCGCCTGCACGGCGGCCCTGTGTAGTGTGTGTTCCGGCGTTGAAAGAGATAGTCAGAGAGACAGTGTCATTTGATTTGAGTTAGATAGATTAGGCAGACCAGTCAGTCAGTTTAGCTGCACTTACAGTGTATTGTGTATATATATATATATATGCATCCCAAGGGTGGTGCATATATATATATATACACTGTATTCAGTTTAGCTAGATCCGTTCCTGTTATCTTCCTACTGACAGGCAGGCTTGTCTTATTACAGTTACCTGAAGAAAATTGCTGGTGTTCTTTGATCCTATTAGTACCACAGTCAGGCAGCTAGACTATTTACAGTTAGTGAAGTGCGTCCTGCTCACAGTGTTCAGCTAGATCCGTTCCTGTAATCTTCTTACTGACAGGCAGGCCTGTCTTGTTACAGTATATACAGCTACCTGAAGAAAATTACTGGTGTTCTTTTGATCCTATTAGTACCACTGTCAGGCAGCTAGACTATTTACAGTTAGTGCAGTGCGTCCTGCTGACAGTGTTCAGCTAAACCTACAAGTTAGTGGGGTGCATCCTGCTCACAGTGTTCAGCTAAACCTACAAGTTAGTGTGGTGCGTCCACCTCACAGTGTTCAGCTAAACCTACAAGTTAGTGCGGTGCGTCCTGCTCACAGTGTTCAGCTAAAACTACAAGTTAGTGGGGTGCGTCCTGCTCACAGTGTTCAGCTAAACCTACAAGTTGGTGTAGTGAGACCTCTGCACAGTGTTCATCTAAAGCTACAAGTTAGTGCAGTGCGTCCTGCTCACAGTGTTCAGCTAGATCCGTTCCTGTTATCTTCTTACTGACAGGCAGGCTTGTCTTGTTACAGTATTTACAGCTACCTGAATAAAATTGCTGGTGTTCTCTTGATCCTATTAGTACCACAGTCAGACAACTAGACTATTTACAGTTAGTGCAGTGCGTCCTGCTCACAGTGTTCAGCTAAACCTACAAGTTGGTGTAGTGAGACCTCTACACAGTGTTCATCTAAAGCTACAAGTTAGTGCAGTGCGTCCTGCTCACAGTGTTCAGCTAAAACTACAAGTTAGTGCTGTGCGTCCTGCTCACAGTGTTCAGCTAAACCTACAAGTTGGTGTAGTGAGACCTCTGCACAGTGTTCATCTAAAGCTACAAGTTAGTGCAGTGCGTCCTGCTCACAGTGTTCAGCTAGATCCGTTCCTGTTATCTTCTTACTGACAGGTAGGCTTGTCTTGTTACAGTATTTACAGCTACCTGAATAAAATTGCTGGTGTTCTTTTGATCCTATTAGTACCACAGTCAGGCAGCTAGACTATTTACAGTTAGTGCAGTGCGTCCTGCTCACAGTGTTCAGCTAAACCTACAAGTTAGTGGGGTGCGTCCTGCTCACAGTGTTCAGCTAAAACTACAAGTTAGTGCTGTGCGTCCTGCTCACAGTGTTCAGCTAAACCTACAAGTTGGTGTAGTGAGACCTCTGCACAGTGTTCATCTAAAGCTACAAGTTAGTGCAGTGCGTCCTGCTCACAGTGTTCAGCTAGATCCGTTCCTGTTATCTTCTTACTGACAGGTAGGCTTGTCTTGTTACAGTATTTACAGCTACCTGAATAAAATTGCTGGTGTTCTTTTGATCCTATTAGTACCACAGTCAGGCAGCTAGACTATTTACAGTTAGTGCAGTGCGTCCTGCTCACAGTGTTCAGCTAAACCTACAAGTTAGTGGGGTGCATCCTGCTCACAGTGTTCAGCTAAAACTACAAGTTAGTGTGGTGCGTCCACCTCACAGTATTCAGCTAAACCTACAAGTTAGTGCGGTGCATCCTGCTCACAGTGTTCAGCTAAACCTACAAGTTGGTGTAGTGAGACCTCTGCACAGTGTTCATCTAAAGCTACAAGTTAGTGCAGTGTGTCCTGCTCACAGTGTTCAGCTAAACCTACAAGTTGGTGTAGTGAGACCTCTGCACAGTGTTCATCTAAAGCTACAAGTTAGTGCAGTGCGTCCTGCTCACAGTGTTCAGCTAAAACTACAAGTTAGTGCTGTGCGTCCTGCTCACAGTGTTCAGCTAAAAATACAAGTTAGTGCTGTGCGTCCTGCTCACAGTGTTCAGCTAAACCTACAAGTTGGTGTAGTGAGACCTCTGCACAGTGTTCATCTAAAGGTACAAGTTAGTGCAGTGCGTCCTGCTCACAGTGTTCAGCTAAAACTACAAGTTAGTGCTGTGCGTCCTGCTCACAGTGTTCAGCTAAAACTACAAGTTAGTGTGGTGCGTCCACCTCACAGTGTTCAGCTAAACCTACAAGTTATTTTTTTGCGAGCTCTGCACAGTGTTCACCTAATGCTACCTGTAGAAGGTTGGTGGTGTTTTCCTGATCCTATCACTACTGCAGGCAGCTAAAAAAGCTACAAGTTAGTTTTTTGCGAGCTCTGCACAGTGTTCAGCTAAAGCTACCTGTAGAAGGTTGGGGGTGTTCTCATACTACAGGCAGGCAGTTGATTTTGCTAGCTGCAGTATCAGTATATATATATATATATATATATATATATCCCAGCTTAGTGCAGCTACAGGCCATTAGTATGTCTGGAAGGCCAAGAAGGAGAGGCAGACAGTCACAAGCCAATAAGAGAGGGCAAGCAGGCTCTGTGTCTAGTGCTGGTCGTGGAGACGGTGCATCCTCATCAGCACGTGGCCGTGGGACACGCTTGGCCTTTTTTTCGGCAGCTGGCCGTGTTGAGCCGCAACATGCGGAAGACTTGGTCGAGTGGATGACCAAGCCGTCCTCATCCTTCTCATCCTCTCTCACCCATGCCCAGGGTACTTTGTCTGGCAAAGCAGCGGGTCTTCCCTCGGCTCAATGTCATCAGTGACTCCTTCCCTAGCCCCACCATGTCCTCCTGAGGACTCCCTCAAACTGTTTGACCACAGTGTTGGGTACATGCTCCAGGAGGATGCCCAGCATTTGGAAGGCTCTGATGATGATACTGAGCTCGATGAAGGCAGTAACTTGAGCACGGACAGAGGGGGTGCCCAAGAAGGACAGCAATCTGGCAGTCATGCTCCCCCCTGCTGCAGCATACTGCCAGGTTTGCTCCAGTGATGAGGAGGGAGGGGATGATGAGGTCACTGACTCAACGTGGGTGCCTGATAGGAGAGAGGAAGAGGAGGAGGAGGAGGAGGCGGCACATCACCAACGAGGCAGGATGCCCTCCAGGGGCCAGCCTAAGGGCAGCACATTGACTGCATCACACCCCAAAGCTCCACATGTGCAGGGCGCTGCAGTCTCTGCGCGTTATTCAAAAAGTTCTTTGGTGTGGGCCTTTTTTGAGACGAGTGCATCAGATCGCACCGCTGCTATTTGCAACATATGTCTCAAGCGTATCTCACGTGGCCAAAACATCTCCCGCTTGGGTACCACATGCTTGACCAGACATATGTTGACCTGCCATGCAGTTCATTGGTAAGCGTATCTAAAAGACCCACACCAAAGAACAAAGAGGACCTCTCCTTGCTCCTCATCAGCTGAGATCTCCAACCCCACTATACCTTCAGTCCTCTATGAGACCTGCACTGAGAAGAATGAAGGTGTAGAATTAGGTGTGTCACAGCCAAGTACTTGTGGGCAATCTGCTTTTGGTACACAGACGTCAGATTGTACCAGGAAAATTTCCCTGCCCCAGCTGCTGCACCGCCGAAAGAAGTTTGCTCTCAGCCATCCACATGCGCAGCGGTTGAATGCTAGCTTGGCAAAATTGCTAGCACTTCAGCTGCTGCCTTTTCAGTTGGTAGACTCTGCCCCCTTCCGTTAGTTTGTGGAATATGCGGTTCCTCAGTGGCAGGTACCCAAACGCCACTTTTTCTCATGGAAGGCGATTCAGGCTCTCTACCGCCATGTGGAAGGCAATGTCCATGGACAGGGCGGTCAGCGGTAAGGTGCATATTACCGCTGACTCATGGTCCAGCAGGCATGGACAGGGACATTACCTAAGTTTCACAGCGCATTGGGTGACTCTGCTGGCAGCTGGGAAGGATGCAGGACAAGGTGCAGTAGTGTTGGAGGTTGTTCCGCCACCACGCCTCCAAAATGCTAATGATTGTGACACACCTCTCTCCTCCACCCCCTCCTCTTCTTCTTCCTCCGTGGCCTCTTCCTGTGCTTTGTCCTCGGAACCAGTGGTGCTCCGTAGCCGTTCAAGGGGCTACGCAAGTACGCAGGCCAAAAGATGCCATGCGGTGCTTGAGCTGGTGTGCTTGGGGGACAGGAGTCACACTGGGGCAGAGGTTCTGTCAACTCTGCAGGGGCAGGTTCAGAGGTGGTTGATGCCACACCAACTTAAGGCAGGAATGGTGGTTTGCGACAATAACACCAACCTCCTCTCTGCCCTCCGACAGGGACAAATGATCCATGTGCCCTGTTTGGCTCACGTCCTTAACTTGGTGGTGCAGCGGTTCTTGGGCAGGTACCCGGGCTTACAGGATGTCCTGAGGCAGGCCAGGAAAGTCTGTGTGCATTTCCGCCGGTCATATAATGCCAGTGCTCGGCTGACGGACCTCCAAAAGGAGTTTAACCTGCCCAAGAACCGCCTAATCTGTGACATGCCCACCAGGTGGAACTCAACGTTGGCCATGCTGCAGTGGCTGCACACGCAGCAGAGGGCCATCAATGAGTACCTGTGTGACTATGGCACCAGGACAGGGTCAGGGGAGCTTGTTTTTTTTTCCCCACGCCAGTGGGCCATGATCAGGGATGCATGCACTGTCCTGTCACCATTTGAAGAGGCCACGAGGATGGTGAGCAGTGACAGTGCATGCATCAGTGACACTGTCCCCCTTGTCCACCTGTTGGAGCACACACTGCATGGAATAATGGACAGGGCACTTGAGGCAGAACAGAGGCAGGGAGAGGAGGACTTCCTTAGCTCTCAAGGCCCCCTTTATCCAGACAGTGTTCCTGCATGCCCGCCGATCACACAGGAAAAGGAAGAGGAGGAGGAGTAGGAGGAGGAAGATTGTGTCAGTATGGAGGTGGAGCCTGGCACTCAGCATCAGCAGCAGTCTTTAAGGGATCAGTCCCAAGAAACACATGGACTTGTACGCGGCTGGGAGGAGGTGGCTGCGGACCATGTCGTCCTTAGTGACCCAGAGGACTCCGGACCGAATGCCTCAGCAAACCTACGCTGCATGGCCTCCCTGATCCTGCAAAGCCTGCGTAAGGATCCTCCTATTCGTGGTATCAAGGAGAAGGACCAATACTGGCTGGCAACCCTCCTTGATCCACGTTACAAGGGTAAGGTTGCAGACCTTATCTTGCCATCGCAGAGGGAGCAGAGGATGAAACATCTTCAGGAGGCCTTGCGGAAAGGTCTGTGCAACGCGTTCCCAGAGACTGGGAGGTTACAAACTCCTGTTTCTGGACAACGTGTTGCTGAGGCTTCGGGCAGTCAAAGAAGGAGCGGTGGAGAAGGTGGCCGTCTGACCGATGCGTTCAGACAATTTTTTGGTCCGCAGCCCCAAGGTATGATCGGTTCCAGCAACCATCGCCAGCGTCTGTTTTACATGGTGCAGGAAGACCTAGGGGCAAGATCTGACTTGGACACCTTTCCCACCGAAAATCCTCTGGGTTACTGGGTCTTGAGGATGGATCACTGGCCAGAGCTTGCACAGTATGCAATTGAGCTACTGGCCTGTCCTGCATCCAGCGTTCTTTCGGAACGCACATTCAGTGCTGCTGGAGGCTTTGTAACCGATCACAGGGTGCGTCTGTCCACTGACTCGGTCGATCGACTTACCTTCATAAAAATGAATCAGTCTTGGATCACCACCAGCTACCAAGCACCTGATGCTGATGTAACCGAATAATTTTTTTTGAAATCTCAGATCCCTTCAAAGACTGCCTATACTGATGCTGAGTGACTATCCCTGAGAAATTATCCTCTTCCTCCTCAATCATCACGCTGATAGCTGGTAAGAACATTTTTGGTTCTGGGCGCCACCACCAGTGCCTAAGGCACAATTTTTCAGCCCCTGTTTAACAGGGGCGTGTAATTACAATTTTTGATGCAATACTTTGCAACAGGGCTTGTTCCTGCGTTCCAACTAGAGTATCTGTGAGGGGTTGCAGTGTTGTGGCACCAGCACCAGTGCCTAAGGCCCAATTTTTCTGCCCCTGTTTAACAGGGGCGTGTAATTACAATTTTTGATGCAATACTTTGCAGCAGGGCTCGTTCCTGCGTTCCAACTAGAGTGTCAGTGAGGGGTTGCAGTGTTGTGGCACCAGCACCAGTGCCTAAGGCCTAATTTTTCAGCCCCTGTTCAACAGGGGCATGTAATTACAATTCTTGATCTAATATTTCACAGCAGGGCCCATTTCTGCACCCACCAAGAGCGAGTGAGGACTTATGCCCCGTACACACGGTCGGACTTTGTTCGGACATTCCGACAACAAAATCCTAGGATTTTTTCCAACGGATGTTGGCTCAAACTTGTCTTGCATACACACGGTCACACAAAGTTGTCGGAAAATCCGATCGTTCTATACGCGGTGACGTAAAACACGTACATCGGGACTATAAACGGGGCAGTGGCCAATAGCTTTCATCTCTTTATTTATTCTGAGCATGCCTGGCACTTTGTCCGTCGGATTTGTGTACACACGATAGGAATTTCCGACAACGGATTTTGTTGTCGGAAAATTTTATCTCCTGCTCTCCAACTTTGTGTGTCAGAAAATCCGATGGAAAATGTCCGATGGAGCCCACACACGGTTGGAATTTCCGACAACACGCTCCGATCGGACATTTTCCATTGGAAAATCCGACCGTGTGTACGGGGCATTACAGTTTTGTGGCACCAGCACCACCACCACCACCACCAAAGGCCCAATTTTTCTGCCCCTGTTCAACAGGGGCATGTAATTACAATTCTTGATCTAATATTTCACAGCAGGGCCCTGTGAGGGCTTACAGTATTGTGGCCACAACAACACCTAAGGCCCAAATTTCTGCTGATTATATAGGGCAGGCCCCTACTTTCAAACATCTAACTTACAAACGACTCCTACTTGCAAACGGAAGGAGACAACAGGAAGTGAAATGAAATCTACCCCTAGGAAGGGAAATTCTCTCCTGTAAGAGTTAATATGGGAAAAACATTTCTCCTTTCCACTGATGCTTTCCAATCCTTGTTCCACAAAAAAACCCAAATTTTCAAAAAACATTTGTCATTGGGACAAAAAGTGAGGTGAAATCTTCTGAAGAGGAGGAAAGACAGCAAAACAAATGTCACAGAGGTGATAACCCTTCCCTATGTTTTCCAAAAAGCTTAAAAAAGATTTTTTGGCTTGAGCTAAACACGTTAAAAATGTACCCGTTCAAAATTACAAACAGATTCTACTTAACAACAAACCTACAGTCCCTGTCTTGTTTGCACCGCCTGTATACTGCTGCTCAGAGTATATAGGGCCTGGTGGCCCCACACCTTTCCTTATTTTAATTTGGGTGCGGGGTTTAAGACCCAAAGGGCCTGGTAATGGACTGGGGGTAACCATGCCGTTTGTCTCACTGATTTTCATCCATATTGCCAGGACTGGACATTACATTAAACCCGCAAGCAGTTTTAAATGAGATTTTTTCCTTTAAAAATTACCTTTGGTGCAGGGACTGTTCTAAACACGGGAAACACGCGCCACTTCACAGGCATACTATAGACACTCCCCAGGTACGATATTTAAAGGAATATTTCACTTTTTTTTTACTTTAAGCATCATTAAAATCACTGCTCCCGTAAAAAGGCCGTTTTTAAAAGTTTTTTT
Source organism: Aquarana catesbeiana (assembly GCF_042186555.1). Taxonomy (NCBI): domain Eukaryota; kingdom Metazoa; phylum Chordata; class Amphibia; order Anura; family Ranidae; genus Aquarana; species Aquarana catesbeiana. The sequence goes on along the minus strand of NC_133325.1, from coordinate 249,160,674 downwards.
TGCATTGATATATGTCCCCTGGGGTAGGACCCGGGTCCCCAAACCCTTTTTAGGACAATACCATGCAAATTAGCCTTTAAAATGAGCACTTTTGATTTTGAACGTTCGAGTCCCATAGACGTCAATGGGGTTCTAACGTTCGTGCAAATTTTCGGTCCGTTCGCAGGTTCTGGTGCAAACCGAACCGGGGGGTGTTTGGCTTTTCTGTGGGGAAGGTGTCCAAATCAGATCTTACCCCTAGGTATTCCTGCACCATGTAAAACAGACGCTGGCGATGGTTGCTGGAACCGATCATACCTTGGGGCTGCGAACTAAAAAATTGTCTGAACGCATCGGTCAGATGGCCATCTTCTCTTCTCCGCTCCTTCTTTGACTGACCGAAGCCTCAGCAACACGTTGACCAGGAACAGGAATTTGTAACCTCCCAGTCTCTGGGAACGCATTGCACAGACCTTTCTGCAAGGCCTCCCAAAGTTATTTCATCCTCTGCTCCCTCTGCGACGGTAAGATAAGGTCCGCAACCTTACCCTTGTATCGTGGATCAAGGAAGGTTGCCAGCCAGTATTGATCCCTCTCCTTGATACCACGAATATGGGGATCCTTCCACAGGCTTTGCAGGATCAGAGAGGCCATGCAGCGTAGGTTTGCTGAGGCATTCGGTCCGGAGTCCTCTGGTCACTAAGGACGACATGATCCGCAGCCACGTACAAGTCCATGGGTTTCTTGGGGCTGTAAATGATCCCTTAAAGACTGCTGCTGATGCTGAGTGCCAGGCTCCACCTCCATGCTGACACAATCCTCTTCTTCCTCTTCCTCCTCTTAGTCTTCTTCCTGTGTGATCGGCGGGCATGCAGGAACACTGTCTGGATAAAGGGGGCCTTGAGAGCTAAGGAAGTCCTCCTCTTCCTGCCTCAAGTGCCCTGTCCATTATTCCATGCAGCGTGTGCTCCAACAGGTGGACAAGGGGGACAGTGTCACTGATGCATGTACTGTCACTGCTCCCCATCCTCGTGGCCTCCTCAAATGGTGACAGGACAGTGCATGCATCCCTGATCATAGCCCACTGGTGTGGGAAAAAAAAAAAAAACAAGCTCCCCTGACCCTGTCCTGGTGCCATAGTCGCACAGGTACTCATTGATGGCCCTCTGCTGCGTGTGCATCCGCTGCAGCATGGCCAACGTTGAGTTCCACCTGGTGGGCATGTCACAGATTAGGAGGTCGCACTACATTAACTTGTAGCTTTAGCTGAACACTGTGCAGAGGTCGCACTACACTAACTCGTATCTTTAGCTGAACACTGTGCAGAGGACGCACTACACTAACGTTTAAAATATGTAGCTGCCTGCGGTAGTGATAGGATCAGGAAAACACCACCAATCTTCTACAGGTAGCTTTAGCTGAACACTGTGCAGAGGTTGCAAAAACCAAACTTGTAGCTTTAGCTGAACACTGTGCAGAGGTCGCACTACACTAATGTGTAAATAATGTAGCTGCCTGCGGTAGTGATAGGATCAGAAAAACACCCCGAACCTTCTACAGGTAGCTTTAGCTGAACACTGTGTGGAGGTCGCACTACACTAACGTGTAAATAATGTAGCTGCCTGCGGTAGTGATAGGATCAGAAAAACACCACCAATATTCTACAGGTAGCTTTAGCTGAACACTGTTCAGAGGTCACAAAATACTAACTTGTAGCTTTAGCTGAACACTGTGCAGAGGTCGCACTACACTAACGTGTGAATAATGTAGCTGCCTGCGGTAGTGATAGGATCAGAAAACACCATCAACCTTCTACAGGTAGCTTTACCTGAACACTGTGCAGAGGTCACACTACACTAACATGTAAATAATGTAGCTGCCTGCGGTAGTGATAGGATCAGAAAAACACCACCAATCTTCTACAGGTAGCTTTAGCTGAACACTGTGCAGTGGTCACAAAATACTAACTTGTAGCTTTAGCTGAACACTGTGAAGAGGTCGCACTACACTAACGTGTAAATAATGTAGCTGCCTGCGGTAGTGATAGGATCAGAAAAACACCACCAACTTCTACAGATAGCTTTACCTGAACACTGTGCAGAGGTCGCACTACACTAACATTTAAATAATGTAGCTTCCTGCGGTAGTGATAGGATCAGGAAAACACCACCAACCTTCTACAGGTAGCTTTAGCTGAACACTGTGCAGAGGACACACTACACTAACTTGTAGCTTTAGCTGAACACTGTGCAGAGGTTGCGCTACACTAACTCGTAGCTTTCGCTGAACACTGTGCAGAGGTCGCACTACACTAACTTGTAGCTTTAGTTGAACACTGTGCAGAGATCACACTACACTAACTTGTAGCTTTAGCTGAACACTGTGCAGAGGACGCACTACACTAACATTTAAATAATGTAGCTGCCTGCGGTAGTGATAGGATCAGAAAAACACCGCCAACCTTCTACAGGTAGCTTTAGCTGAACACTGTGCAGAGGTCGCACTACACTAATGTGTAAATAATGTAGCTGCCTGCGGTAGTGATAGGATCAGAAAAACACCACCAATCTTCTACAGGTAGCTTTAGCTGAACACTGTGCAGAGGTCACACTACACTAACTTGTAGCTTTAGCTGAACACTGTGCAGAGGTCGCACTACACTAACTCGTAGCTTTAGCTGAACACTGTGCAGAGGTCACACTAACTAACTTGTAGCTTTAGCTGAGCACTGTGTAGAGGTCGCACTACACTAACTGTAAATACTGTAGCTGCCTGACTGTGGTACTAATAGGATCAGAAGAACACAAGCAATTTTCTTCAGGTAGCTGTAAATACTGTAACAACAGCTGCCTGCCTGTCAGTAGGAAGATAATAACAGGAACGGATCTAGCTAAACTGAATACAGTGTATATATACACACACACACACACACACACAACACCTAGGATGGATATATACACAATACACCGTAAGTGCAACTAACTGACTGACTGTCCTGCCTAATCTATCTAATTTAAATCAAATGACACTGTCTGTCTCTCTCCCTCTATCTGAACACCGGAACACACTACACAGGGCCGCCCTGCAGGCGGCCTTATATAGTGTGGGGCGTGTACTAAACCCCCAGAGCCATAATTGGCCAAAGACACCCTGGCTTTGGTCAATTACAGCTCTCTGTATAGATGGCGCTTTGATTGGCCAAGCATGCGGGTCATAGTGCATGCTTGGCCAATCATCAGCCAGCAATGCACTGCGATGCCGCAGTGAATTATGGGCCGTGACACGCCACTCGAATTTGGCATGAATGGGTTCGACTCGAACACAAAGCTCATCCCTAGCCAGCTTATATTTAAATTGGCCACTCTGCATGTAGCGTCTGACAGGCTGCTCATGCCCCATATCTCCAGAACCATAGGTCGTAGGAGACCCACATTTTGACCACTGGTTGGGTAGGACTTCCGCTATCTTTGCTTAACCCCAGGTCCCTGCTCTATGACCCTTAGAGCTCAATCATTTTTGATCAGCTCTGTCTCAAACTCCCCTGACTGCATGTCCCTGATTTAGCAGTCATCTGAAGATGTAGTGCTAAAACCTTGCTTTTGTCAAAATTGAATCTGAAGCTGGAGTCAAAAGGCTGCAAATAGTTCCTGGAGCTTGTCAAAATCTTGTCAAAGAGAGGATTGAAGGAGAACAGTAAGATGTCACCCGCAAATAGAGTAGATTAGAAAATTTGATCGCTAACAGTGACACCACTAACACCAGCGGAGGAGTTGAGAATTCTAGATAGGGGCTCAAGCGTGTATGATCGGACCAAAAAAACCAAATGTGTCCATCACTTTAAATGATCAGGAAAAACTAATACTATCAAATGCCTTTTCGTGTCAAGTGAAATTATGGCAATATCTTTATCTGGGTGTGATTTGGCATACTCTAGTGCTAACAGAACCCTATGAATGTTCAGAGTTGCAGAACTTCCCTGGACAAAGCCAGATTGGGCTGGATGAAGTATGGAGGTAAGTAGGGGAGCTAATCATGAAGCTACTATCTTGTAAAGAATTTTGAAGTCTACATTAATCAGAGAGATCAGCTGATAGGAGTCCTAGTGTAGGGGATCTTTCCCTTTCTTGGATATCAGTTTAATGTGTAAGGACCACCTTTCCACATAGAGGTAAAAACATGCTTCATAGTGTCAGGCAGGAAATCAGTTTTTAAAATTTGGCAGTATACCCATCGGGGCCTGGGGCCTTATCCGAAGCCAGAGATTTGATAGTCGAATAAATGTCTTCTAAGTAGATGGGAGCATTAAGTGCCTCTAAGTGGGCCAAGGTATGTTGGGGTAGGCGCACTTTGGCTAGCAGAGCCTCCGCTGTTATTTTGTAGGTGCAGGGTTGGTGGCGCTGCTCTTCACCCGAAGAGTAATCCTCCACATTGAATCACTCTTTTTGGGTGAGTGTGCAAGAAAAGGAGGGGTTGTTCTCACTTCCTTCACTTGAAAAGTGAACCAAGGATTGGGTCACTTTTCCCAGGTAGAGGGTGAAGGTAAAAAGTGTTTTCCATGTTTTCTTTACCAAAGAATTTGTATGTGTTGATTTGTGCTCCTTTGTTATGTGATATTATATCCTTGTAATTACTTTGTGAAAATAGATGTGCAAGTACAAATTACAAAATCATATTTTTTTTATCTGGTCAGCATATACTTTCTGATTAAATCAAAGATATCATACATGAGAAAATATAAAAATAAACCAATCATAAAGAGTAATCAATGGTAGACATAAAAATAAAAATAAATATGGATATAAAAGATGATGAGAGTCCACTCTAAGGAATTTTTTCACTGGACTATCATCTTTTATATCCATATTTATTTTTATTTTTATGTCTACTATTGATTGCTTTTTATGATTGGTTTATTTTTATATTCTCTCACATATAAGGAATTATTATTCACACTTGCTAATTGTCATCATGTATGATATCTCTGATTTAATCAGAAAGTATATGCTGACCAGATAAGAAAAATATCATGATTTTGTAATTTGTACTTGCACATCCGCTGCAAGACCACATATGGTCTTGCGGCGTATGGGATCAATCACTGACACTGTTTTCATATGGGTGCATAACAGAGTTAAAGTCTCCACTAACTAAGTGAAGAGCCTCAGGAGCTTGAAGTATCCAGAACACCATATCCTGAAAAAAGAGAGGATCAGGAGCTTTGAGGGCATATGTGTTGGTGATAGCAATGTCTCTAGAGGCTAACGTCAAATGTAGTGTTATTTTGCGGCCAATCGAGTCAGTCCTAACGTCACGAACAGTATGTCTCAAAATTTTATGTAGTAAGATAGCCACTCCAGATTTCCGGTCTATTGACAGGGAGCTGTAGACAGCATCAACACATAGTTTACCAATTCAAGATAAATCGTCTGTGGACAGATGGGTCTTTTGGAGTGCCACATTAGCTCAGAGACATTGCAGATGTCTAAAAATTTGCATGCGCTTACCCATTCCAAGAGTCAACCTTTAGGTTATCCCTATCACTTTGAGGAGCCATGTCTGTTTTAGAAGGGGGTAGAGAAATGTTAATACATAATCACTGAGAATCATCTGAGGGTAAACAACTCAAACAAATAAGAGAGGTCTAAAAGAACTAGGTGAAAAATCCACCAGATATACAATACAAATTTAGTTTTTTTTCGACACGAAGACTGACTTCCATGCAGAGCTCCCATCGGTTAATTGCTCCTTTCCAAGGGGTTATGACAGAGCTTCGGGGCAGGGGGAGAGCATCCAGAAGGGGAGGAGAGGGGAGGGAATAAGGGGGGAACTGCCTAAAACTGGCAATAATAGCGACCACGGGAGAGCAAAAAAAAAATGCGTCTGGGTAAAACCCACAGGAGGACCAAGGAGTTGGCTGGTGATAGTATACTCGGAAGAAGCCACACAGATAGCATGTGATGCAAACAAATGCTAAAAAATGTACAACTAGCATTTATAGTGCAATGGTTGAGGTTTACAAAAGGTAATAAGGAGACAAAAAGACTCTAGGAGCATTAAAGCAGCAAAGGCAAATCGACAGATTCCTGACCGGCCATCTTGGTTAGCAAAGTGACCAAGTTTAAATGAAGACTTATGGGGGCTGTGCTGGTGGCGAGATAAAGAGGAAGGGGTCTTAGTAGTATTTGGAGAAGGGCCATCAGCAAGATTTTGATGCTCTGTATCCATATCAGAAGTGCTGTTGATGTAGTGCTCCACGTCATCCAGAGAGACAAAAGTGAGGTGTTTTCCCAGTTGGGGAGTGAATATGAAGAACAGCCAGATAGGCTAGGGTGAATTTAACGTGATTGTGGTATAAGGTTGAGCAAATCGCAGAGAAGGCTTTACTCTGTTTCGTCACCGCAACAGAATTTCTGCAGAATGGCATTCTTGTCAGCGTAATTGAGGTATCTGACAAATACGGTTTTAGGTTTAGCTTGATTATATGCCCACTGGCCAATACAGTGGGCACACTTTACATGGAATGCACAGGAAAATTTGCTCAGGAATGGTTGTGGTGCATAGGTCAATAAGTTGTGCATTAGAGAATGATTCTGGTAGCCCAACAATGCATGGATGCGAGCAATTTTCCAGGTCATCTAGCTTTTCCCAAAGTTTTCTGTGGGAATTGGAGATGTGAGCAAGCACAGCAGAGTTAGCTGTAGTTTCATCTTCCAGAGGGGAGATCTGCTCCTCTGCAAGGGTAAGCTGTTGAGTCTGTTCCAAGCCCCTCTGTACTGCAGGATCCACTGTGGCAGCAAGGGTGGGTATAAAGAGGGCTACCACAGTCTGTGTTATGCCCACAGGAGAAGCAGGATCAGGGGCTGCTGTTTCAGTGATCGTGGAAGCCTGTAATCTCTCTTCAGCCCTGGGAGCGGGCTGCAGCAGTCGCTGTGTCTCCCGAGGGCTACTGTGAGAAGAGACTTGTAGTTTATGGGAACGCTCCACAAAATTATCCATTGGGGTCCTGCCAGGTAGTGGAGACAAAGGGGGGCCACCCTGAAGCAGTATCTGACTTTAAAAGCAGGCTTTGAGAGTAGTGCATCGGGAGCTGGCTCTGCTTACCTTCTCCCCATGTGGCACCAGAACTGGAAGTCCAACATATCTTTTTTTACCTACAATGTACGAGATATGTCAAAGCTTGCTGCTGGGAAAAATCCAAAAGGTTTTAACTATCCTTGATCGACTGCTTACTTGAGAGTCAATCCTACTCTATTTCAGATATTTACCAGCCTCTTAACCTACATTTTGCGAGATCTTGCTCAACATCCTTGTTGTTGTCATGGGCTAAATACTTTCCTGACGAAGATCTCACCCACAAACTTGTTAGCAGCTATAACAAAGTGCTACAGTTGGTACCTAACAAATCTTGTAGAGATACACAGTTTAAACTTCTTCACAGAGCCTTCATCCTGTTTCTCTCTAGTAGGGATGGGCTATCTGTCCGAGTCGAACATGAGTTCGACTCGAACATTGGCTGTTCACCTGTTCGCCAAACAGCGAACAATTTGGGGTGTTTGCGGCAAATTCGAAAAGCCGCGGAACACCCTTTAAAATTCTATGAGAGAAATCTAAAGTGCTAATTTCAAAGGTTAATATGTAAGTTATTGTCATAAAAAGTGTTTGGGGGACCTGGGTCCTGCCCTAGGGGATATGTATCAATGCAAAAAAAGTTTTAAAAAAGGCTGTTTTTTTCCAGGAGCAGGGATTTTAATAACGCTTAAAGTGAAACAATAAAAGTGAAACATTCCTTTAAATTTCATACCTGGGGGGTGTCTATAGTATGCCTGTAAAGTAGCACATGTTTCCAGTGTTTATAACAGTCCAAGAGCAAAATGACATTTCTAAAAGGAAAAAAAAGTTATTTAAAAGTGCTAGCGCTAGTACCGGCTATTAATGAATTGTCTATCCCGACAATACACATAAAAGTCATTGAAAGTAAAAAATGCGTGGGGGTCCCCCAAAATTCCATTACCAGGCCCTTTAGGTCTGGCATGAATAATAAGGGGAACTCTGTGCCAAAATTAAAAAAAATGCGTGGGGTTCCCCCCAAAAATCCATAGAGGGTCTGGTATGGATTTTAAGGGGAACTCCACACCAAAATAAAAAAAATGGCCTGGGGTTCCCCAAAAAATCCACACCAGACCCTTATCCGAGCACACAACCTGGCAGGCAACAGGAAAAGAGGGGGGGACGAGAGAGAAGCCCCCCTCCTGAACCATACCAGGCCATATGCCCTCAACATGGGGAGGATGTCCCCATGTTGATGGGGACAAGGGCCTCATCCCCACAACCCTTGCCCGGTGGTTGTGGGGGTCTGCGGGTGGGGGGCTTATCAGAATCTGGAAGCCCCTTTCACAAAGGGGACACCCAGATTCCACCCCCCATGTGAATTGGTAAGGGGTACACTGTACCCCTACCATTTCACAAAAAGAAACTGTCAAAATGTTAAAAAACCACAGGATACGGCTTGAGACAAGTCCTTTATTAAAAATATAAAAATAAAAAATAAAAAAGAGATTCCAGCGATGTAATCCAATAAATCCACGCTCCTACTCCAGCAATGTAATCCAATTCTCGATCTCAAGCGATGGATGATCTCCAGCGACTCCAGCGAGGAACACACACAGGATCCTGCCTCCACCGGAGGCACCCAGCCAACGACTCAGCGCTAGCTTGACAGCTCCTATGTAGCTGAGGGCGGGGCCAACCGTCACCTGACCCTGCCCCCTCTGACAAGGGGAAATGCCGGGGTTTACCAGTGACGTGTACGGGTGACCCCGCCACCCTCTGATGCAATGCAGGATTCCCGTCAGAGGGGGGCGGGGTCTCCATCGCTGGAGATCAAGAATTGGTTTACATCGCTGGCGAAGAAGCATGGATTTATTGGATTACATCGCTGGAATCTCTTTTTTATTTTTATTTTTTTTATTTTTAATAAAGGACTTGTCCCAAGCCGTCTCCTGTGTTGTTTTTTTAACATTTTGACACTTTCTTTTTGTGAAATGGTAGGGGTACAATAGGGGGGGCAGGATCTGGGTGTCCTCTTTGTTAAAGGGGGCTTCCAGATTCCGATAAGCCCCCTGCCCGCAGACCCCAAAAAAACACTGGGCAAGGGTTGTGGGGATGAGGTTCTTGTCCCCATCAACATAGGGACATCCTCCCCATGTTGAGCGCATGTGGCCTGGTACGGTTCAGGAGGGGGGGCGCTCTCTTGTCCCCCCCTCTTTTCCTGTGGCCTGTCAGGTTGCGTGCTCGGATAAGGGTCTGGTGTGTATTTTAGGGGGAACCCCGCACCATTTTTTTAAAAATTTTGGCGTGGAGTTCCCCTTAAAATCCATACCAGCCCCTTTAGTCTGGTATGGATTTTTGGGGGGAACCCCACGCCATTTTTTTTAAATTTTGGCACAGAGTTCCCCTTAATATCCATACCAGACCTGAAGGGCCTGGGAATGGAATTTTGTGGGACCCCCATGCATTTTTTTTTTATTTTTCAATGACTTTCAATGACTTTTATGTGTATTGTCTGGATTGACAATTCATTAATAGCCGGTACTAGCGCTAGCACTTTTAAATTACTTTTTTTTCCTTTAGAAATGTAATTTTGCTCTTGGACTGTTATAAACACGGGAAACATGAGCTACTTTACAGGAAAACTATAGACACCCCCCCAGGTACAAAATTTAAAGGAATATTTCACTTTTATTGTTTCACTTTACGCAATATTAAAATCACTGCTCCCGAAAAAACAACCATTTTTAAAACTTTTTTTTGCAATGATACATGTCCCCTGGGGCAGGACCCAGGTCCCCAAACACTTTTTATGACAATAACTTGCATATTAACCTTTAAAATGAGCACTTTTGATTTTTCTTGTTCGTGTCCCATAAACTTTAACAGTGTTCAAGTGTTCGAACAAATTTTTTGCCTGTTCGCATGTTCTGGATGCGAACCGGACAGGGGGGTGTTCGGCCCATCTTTATTCTCCAGAAAGGGTGCTTCTCAACCAGCATCCTGACCACTATGTGGGCATCACAGGCCCTCTCTTCCCCATCGATTTTGGTCCTGTGATTATATCTCTGCTTTTTGGGACCAAGTGGCCTATTTTATCACTGGGATATCGCACTGTACCATCCCGAAGGACCCTATGTTTATGGTATTTGACTAGGGTTCCCCTTCACCTCAAATCATTTTTAATCAGACAGAAAGCACTGCCAGCCATTTGGAATGGAACCATCTATGCTTGCTAGTTGCACGTAGAGCTATTTTAAAAAAATGAATCTTCTTTACATTGCCCAGTGTCTCCGAAGTTAAACAGGAGCTCAACAACTTAATCCACAGAGAGAAACTCAATCTGAAACATTTTCACTCCTCCTCTCATCAATGCTTAATCGCTAAATGGCAGCCATTTATAGCGTTCTCCTTACCCTCTACAGAAAAAGATACTTTGCTGTCATCATTTCGTTTTCTGGATAAGCTCCCTATTTCAACTATGTCAAGTTAAGTGGTTACATCCTTATTCAGCTTACCCACATATGTATGGCTTTCTATTATACATTGAGCTTTTACGCCCTGTCTTTGGCCATATTTCTCCTATAATGGATGCATACAGATGTTGGTCTCTGTTCTTGGTTGATTTTGTATTTTTTAATGGGTATTGTTACTCTTTATTTACAATGATATGCTATTCCCCCAGTTTCTTTTACCCTTTACCTTTTGTGCATTCAGTTGGAACTAGTTGTCTAGAAGAGCCCACCTCCAGAGCTGTTTTGCCCCTTAGGGCTAGCAGTGACTCTTGGGCAACCTCTTAACCATCCACGTCTTCATGACTTATTGGGGTCCAATCTTTACCTAGTTGTGTGTAGATAATGTTATATGTAAATGAAGTATTTACTATTGCATAGAAATTTCTGTTAGTGGTCACGTCGTGTTCGTCTCATTTCTTCATTTTTCCAACCCGTATTGCGGTTTTGTATACTTTTGGCTAAAACTAAATAAATAGTATTTTTAAAAAAAGTAGTTACAGAGTTGCTTACTTGGTAAGGTAGAATAAAGACATCAGTCCATCCAGTTCAACCTGTGTGTGTGTGTGTGCATTTATGTCAAAATGAAATAAAATAAAATATTTAATAAAGAAATAGAACAAGTTAATGTTTACGCAGATCCATTTCTGATAAACTACATGTTACTTTTTGCCCAAACTGCAAAAGTAAATATTGTAAGACATTTGTTTTTATTTTATTATCAAATACACATATATCTTTGTCCTATATAATGTAGAGCAAATCATTTTGCTGTATTTGTCAGTTTGCATAATCTCTTCCATATGACTTTAAAGTGGAGTTCCATCCTCAGAAAGTTTTTTTTTTTTTTTTAAATAAGTAGCTACAAACACTGTAGTTGCTGACTTTTAATAAGGACATTTACCTATCCAGGGAGCCCGTGATGCTGGCCCCCCAAGGCTGATTCATCTATTGGATCGGGTGCAGGTGCCACCATTGTAAAGGGAAACTGGCAGTGGAGCCATCAGGCTTCACAGCCTGTTTCCTACTGTGCATGCGCAAGTCGTGTGGTGCTTTCTGAATGGCCCTGTCATCTTTGGGAAACACACAGGTACCAGGAAGGCAGCAGGGGGGAAGTAGGAGGGGCAGAGCCAGAAGAGGAAATGACGTACCTCGCCTTGGAGAGGCTGGGAAGGAAGTTCACCTGCTTACTACTAAGAAAAAAAAATGTATATCCAAAATTGAGGGGTGGAGGGGTTGTCTTTTGTTTAAGACCATGTAGTAAAGTTGGGTGAAACTCCGCTTTAAGTATTTAAATATAATATACATTTTATGGCACATAGGGGGTTATTTACTGAAGGGAAATCCACTTTGCACTGCAAATGCACCTGAAAGTGCACTGAATGTGCACTTGGAAGTAAAGTCACTGTAGATCCGAGGGAGATATGCAAGGTTTATGAATAAGCACCTTGTTTATGTGGATTTGATCACCAGGTGCGGCATGAAGACAGACTATTTATTTGGGTGAGCAGCACCGAATGCAGACAGTCTTGGGAAAAATGGCTGTATCTGTTTAGCAGTTGCGTCCTGATAAATATGAATGGACTACCTACACACAGCACTTGGCGGCTGATGCCACATAAATAAGAAACTCATTCAAGAGCTACGGGTGTCATCTAAATGAGGCCTTAAGGTAAGTGATACAATATGCATAAAATTTATTTAATATTGATTTATATCTAAGTAACTTAAGTTAGGTGTTTTTAAAATTTGTAAAGCCAGGAAAAAATTATGGTTGTTATTTTGTCACATACATTGTAAGTGTTCTCTCATAGTTAAAGTGGAAGTAAACCCTTTCTGTAAACTTGTGCATATAGGTAAGCCTATAATAATGTGAAAAAGTGAAACTCAAACAACTGCGCCCACCTTGAGTCCCCACCACTGCGCTAAAAGCGGGGGTGTTGCCCCCCTGTGAAACAAGTTGGTGTGATAATTAATGTGACCTAGTAAAGTTTATCCAAAGCAGCCACTTTAAATATAAAAACTGAAAACCTCTATTGATTCCAAGAGCCCATAAGAGATCCCTGCAAATCAAAATGAGTGGCGCTAATAACAGTGATGACACCACCTGGTGTTCAAAAATGTTGAACCCTATGTGCTAGAGTGTTCTAGTGAAATTGCGTGATAATAGAATGTACCATACACAGAACAATCTGTACCAAAAATTATATCAAAAGTGAAAACATAATATACCATACACAGAACAATCTAAACCAAAAATTGTATCAGTAGTGAAAACATATAGAAAAGTATGAGTATTTTATCCATGAAAAGTCCATAGTGAGAACACCATGAAAAGAGTGTGCGATTTCTGAAAATGTCCACCAATTCACTCAGTGCCAGTGATTCCTCTCCCCTTGAACTCAACACTCACCGACTCAATATGCCTCACACTCTCGTGTTTTGGCAATCAAGCATGATCATCTAGGTGGTCAAATGAAGGTGACAACTCAAAATTCCATCTATTCCAGTGTCATCTCATTCCATATAAAAAAGTAAAGATGCACAAATAGTGTGATACCCTAAAACATAAAATTTATTCAACTCGTGAAAAACTTCAATTATTGCACTCACATAAAAACCTCTTGAATCAAGCCAAAGCCACACTGCAATTCAAATATCAATCCTCCTCTGTGAAGCCCAGCACCACTGTGAATGAAGGTCGCGGCGGACCCAAGGTAAGCGTTAGACAGGTTCTCACCCCCGCTCACTAAAGCTCTTCAAATCAAGCACAGATCTGGGAAGCAGCTCCTTAATCGAGCACGAATCTCCTGCTGATACACGGAGATGAACAGCAGCGTCCCGTCCGTCACTCTCTGCTATTGATTGATGCTGTACAACCATTAATCATGGGATTGGCTGTACGGTACGGCACCTCCTACTCTTATACCCCTCGCTTCTATCCAAGTAAAAGATTGCATTATACTTCCGCATTCACCAGGTGTCCCCGCGGCCCTCAAACAGCAGCTCTGGGCCAATCACATCCTCCAGGAGGCATTTACATTACAAAGCAACCTGGAGTGTATCAGAGTACAATGCATGAATAGAATACAATCAAATAAATAAATAAATAAAATCATATAATACTGAGCCAAACTTATAATATTACATAAACATTACAGATTGTGTGGCTATCGATATGTATTTCATATGCCCTAATTAATCAATAAGAACCATAAAATATTTGTAAACATCTGTATAGAGGTATTGCACTTCTATATTTAAAAATTGCACTTCTATATTTAAAATTTGCACTCAGCCTAACCGATCTGTCCAGTTGATCTAAACACTCCCATAGTTCATCCACAGTACCAGTGAGAGTTAATTAGAGATTAAGTTTAATTTCTACAAATATGCGTCTCAAATGCCCAATACATATACGTCTAGCAGATCTTATATAACCTCAAGGTGCCTATTCATTACTAATCCATGTATAGGCCCTCTAGTGGTGAAGATTAAAAGTGCCCCCTTTTTTTTTTTTGGCCTAATGTCAATTCAGTACAGAATTAATCCACACAATTACCACCCCCCTGTCACAAGCAAGACCTCACATCCTTAAAATTAGGTCATATCAGTGCAAAGGATATTGAAAATGTAGCACAATTTTCTTCATTGAGTAATGCAGGCACAGCAACCTCTTTTGACCAGTGGCTGGAAATTATTACCTAGAATTATCCAAAAAGAAAAAAAATTTTTCTGATGATCAAAAGTCATTAATGAAGCAGTTCAAGTCTACTTCAATATTAAGGCCCCTGGGGGCAAGACACTTCAGACGAAATATCCATAGGGTCTCCCTTTGTGAGAGATCCCTTACCCTATTTGACCCTCTCCATGATGGATACACACAATCTATCCCACAAAACTGTACTAAGGAGGGATCTTGATTATGTTTCTCTCTGAAGTGTAACGATACACTGTGATATTTGAAGCCATTTTTAATGTTCGTAAGGTGTTCAGATATTCGAACTCTAAGTAGTCTTTTCGTCCGACCTACATACAATAATCCGCATGGGCACCATAATAGGTAAACAACATGCGAAGAATTGCATAAGATGTATTCCTTTATCTCAAAGGTTTCCTGGTCTGAACTGGTGACACTTGTCATCCCCCTACTTGAGACCCTTAGAGTCTTGCAACACACACATTTTCTGCATGGATAAAACCCTTTTAGGTCAATCCTCAAAGTTTGTTGGCCTGGTGGATCTAAGATTTTTTTCACCACTAAGTCCCCAAAGTTTGGGGCCCGCCTATAGACAAATCTGGGTGTTGAGGGTAACATTTGGCCCAAATGTCTATCTCGGCCGAAAATATGCCAGTGTTTTCTAAATATAGCCTCCACATCCCTAAATTGGAAATGGAAGCCTGTGATGAACCTAATTTGATGTTGATCACTACCTCCTGGTGATTGTCCACTCCCAAAACACTGGTCCCTAGATGTATGTGCTACCTCTTGTATTGTATTGTCTAGCATCTGTTCTTGGTAGCCTTTCTGCATGAATTTGTCCATCAATACTTTAACCTGGGTGTGGTAGTCCTCCAGCTCGGTGCAATTTCTTCGCACCCTGAGTATTTGTCCCTTTGGTATATTACGGATCCAAGTGGGATGGTGTCTACTAGTAATAGTCAAATAACTGTTACGATCCATTGGCTTGAAGTAAATTTTGGTATTCAGCCCGTTTGCCTTCCTTTCAATAGTTACATCTAGGAAATTAACAGAGGTGTCACTAATTTGATAGTCTAACTTGATGCCATTGGAGTTATTATTCAAAAGTTCCAAGAACTCGATCACTGACTCCCTTGATCCTTCCCAAATGAACATCAAGTCGTCTATGAAACGACGATAGAACTTCAACTGAGATCTTTGGGTACTGAAAACCCGCCTGTCTTCCCACTCAGCCATAAACAGGTTGGCGAGGCTGGGGATAAAATACTCATACTTTTCTATATGTTTTCACTACTGATACAATTTTTGGTTTAGATTGTTCTGTGTATGGTATATTATGTTTTCACTTTTGATATAATTTTTGGTACAGATTGTTCTGTGTATGGTACATTCTATTATCACGCAATTTCACTAGAACACTCTAGCACATAGGGTTCAACATTTTTGAACACCAGGTGGTGTGATCACTGTTATTAGTGCCACTCATATTGATTTGCAGGGATCTCTTATAAGCCTATAATAAGGCTTACCTGTAGGTATTATGAATATCACCTAAACCTGCATGGTTTAGGTGACATTCACATTTCATGCAGCCACTGAGATCACCGGCACATGCGATTTGAAAGTACATTATACCCATGCTGTCCCTTGAGAGCTCCGTGACCAATCAGACGGCCGGAGGATGCGAACCTGGAAGGAAGACCAGGTGAAGATGCAAGCGTCTTTCAGAGGTGACAGCACGGTGCTGCAGGGCTTCGTTCTAAGGTAAGTATTTCTTAACATGCTAGTATGTGATACATTCTGGCACATTATGCTCTTACTTTTTTTTTTTTTAATTGTTTATTTTTCAACAGTTGTAGAACAGCATATCATAAGACACAAAGATTATGACATTTTAACATTGAAGCATTCAAAAGGAAAGTACAAACAGATTAATTAAGCTTGATGGGGATATCTGTATAGGCAGATGTCAGCTTCTCCCCGTGTTGGGTCATTCAAACGCAAAAAAAAATTTCTATACAGTATCCATGTTTAGGTCAAAACAAAGAAGAAAAAAAAAAGGAAGATTAGATAAATAAAGAAACATAATGTATCAATTACAAGTTCAAACAGAAGGATGCTCAAAGAGTAATGCTACTGGGAATCAAAAAGACGTGGAGTTATGAGAATCAATAGAATATATTGGGTCGTCCCAATTCTTCCAAATTTTTTCAAATTGGGGAAGTTTATCTTCAATTTTTGGGGTTAAATGTTCCATTCTGCGCGTATCTGTGACTATGGAAAGAACATGGTGTAAAGTGGGGGAAGAGGTAGATAGCCAAAGTCTAGGGATGGCTCTTTTTGCTGCCAAAAGTATGAAAGACCCGAGTTTCTGTAATGATTTGGGGATGCCCGGGAAAGGTAGGCCCAAAAGGAAGTGTATGGGGTTTAATTGAATAGTTGTAGAGAGGAGTGTTTGTAATAATTTTTGTATCTCAATCCAATATGTACCTAAGATATGGCAATCCCAGAAAATATGAAGATAGGTACCTACGGACTGCCCACATCTCCAGGACAGATCAGAGAGGGAAGGGTTTTGGGCGTGTAACAACAGGAGTTCTGTACCAAAAAAATAGTATCTTAATAGCAGTTTCTTTTTGTGCTACACACCTTGAAACTTTGAAAGCTGAGTTCCAAATTTTCCCCCAGTCCAACAATGAGATTGGTCTATTTAGCATTCTAGACCATTTTGTCATGTATTTATGTGTGGAGTTAGTTAGGGGGGGTACTGCCTGGAGTGTTCTATATATAGATGAAATTAGTTTTGTTTCATATGGGCCATTTGCACACAGTATTTCAAAGTCTGTAGGTTTTTCTAAGGATAATGAAGGGAATTTGGATTGAAAAAAATGTTTGATTTGTAAATAAAAGTATTCTATAGAGGATGGCAAATCATGTTTTTTTTGGAGATCTGAAAATGATAAAAATTTTTGTGTAACCGGATGAACCAGGTGTCGCAGTTGAAATATACCCGCATGAGTCCATGAGAGTGTCCTCAAATAAGATAGTCCACCTGGGATGTCTGGGTTAAAAAGGACATTTTGGAGAGGGGAGCATGGTAACGAAAGAGAAAATTTATCTTTACATCTCTTCCAAATGGATAGGGTAAAAAGCATCGGGGACAGACATAGAGACCTCAATTGGGGCATGAATTTCCTTGAGGATGGCCATAACATGTAGCAAGAATGTACTGGGGCAGTAATCCCCATTTCAATTTCAGCCCATCTACTTGTGGCTTTCCTTGAGGTCCAGGTGGTCAGCACCCTAAGATGGGAAGCGTAATAGTACGTAATGAGATCAGGGGCGGCCAATCCACCTTTAGCTCTAGGGGAGAAGGCTACTGATTGAGCAATTCTATGAGATGCATTGTTCCAAATAAAATTAAGGCACTTTCTCTGGAGATTTTTCAACTGCGACAGTGGGACTGAGATTGGTAGCGTTTCAAATAAATATAATAATTTGGGTAGTACCGACATTTTGAGGATGTTAATTCTGCCAAGGATAGAGAGTGGGATGGAAGACCAGAGTTGCAGGAGTCTAGAGATTTCTGCAAACAAAGGAGGGAAGTTGGCTTGGTAAAGTGAGTGATATGAGGGGGTAAGATGGATTCCTAAATACTTCAGTGAGTTCTGGCACCATCTATATTTAAATCTGTTTTGTAAAGAGCGAAGCATGTCTGAGGGTATATTGATGGGGAGGGCTTCTGTTTTGGTCTGGTTAATAAGAAAACCTGATAAGGTTCCAAAAATGGATAGAATTTTGTGTAAAAAGGGTAGGGAGGTGTCGGGGTGGGTGATGGTTAGTAAGATGTCGTCTGTGAATAGGGAGAGTTTGTAATCTTGTTGTTGCAATGGGACTCCCCTGATATCAGGATGTGATCTGATGGCCGCAGCTAAAGGTTCAAGACTTAATATGAATAATAAGGTTTCGGCGAGAATGACGAGATTTCGGGGCTGACGCTCTTCCTGGACGCCGGGGAGGCCACACACGGCTGCCTGAATGGTGGCCATGCTGCCCTCCATGCAACTGCTGGCTGATTGTGCACACCTGGGATGGGGTGGGACAGGATATGCACACCCCTAACCAATTAAGGATATATAAATGGTATTGGCAACACTCTCTGTTGCCTGCTATCACTCCTTGCCACTATCTGTGGCCACCACTGAGTAAGTACACCCTTCCAGCCTTATGTTTCTGCAGCATTTTTTTTACCCCATGTAATCAGGGCCTTCTGACCCTGCTATCTGCTAATTATTCATTATTTTCTGATTACTTAAGACTATAGTGTGTTTGCACTTTTTCATAGATACAAAAATACATATTCTTTCTTTTTGTTTTGTTTCTAGACCAGTGGACTCAGGGTTGGATACTAACCTGTTGAGTCCCACATGACCTGTGACCAATCCCGGGTTGGCAAACAGGTGACAGTCTAGTCTTCATGGGGCATTTTGATGCAGTTACATACAACGGTTAGCACTTATTGAGGTAATAATTATGTACTTACCTCATCACAAATGTTTCTTTCCCCTCCCCCCCCCTATCACCTCCTCGCTCACACTTCACTGCACACCCCCCCCTATACACCTCACTTTTTCTTTTCACATGATGATCTCATGCTTCTACCCCATTTCACAGCTCTCACTCATTTCCACACCCCTCACTTCCCCACCCACTTTTCACCTGCACATGAAAACAGTATTTTGCCAATATCTTCATAGTTATATACTATTTATTCTATTAGCCTCCAAAGATATACCATATAAACATGGTTGGAAACTCCCTTTGGTTTGGCCTGAACCACATGTACTATAGATATATAGATATATATATATACATATGGGTGACTCCGGTCCCTTGGTGGCTGTTTCTGTCCACAAAAAATCTGATTATTATTCCTTGGGTGTTTACTTAGTCTGTCTCATAAATTTCTCATCGTAGGTGGCTGTTGCGCTCTTCGGCCGGCTGTTTGCTTTGGCGGGCGGTGCCTAAGTGTGTGGCCTCTCGCAAGTCACTTTGCCTCCCACTACCCCGGTCTGGGTTGAGGTGGCGGTGGAGGCATCCGAAATTTTCCCTCGGGGAAAGAGGGAAAGACAACATATCTTTTTAAGGGATCTCCATGTGGGAAGTTTCTTTTTCCTGTTGGACATACATTATTTGGTAACTATACTGTATTGGTGCATTACATGATGAATGTAGTTACTGTTATACAATGGAGAGTTATGTATGTATATACCAATGCTATCTATATGTTCTCTTTAGCAGACCGAGCCTCTGAAGAAGACCCCAACTATAAGGGTTGAAACGCGTCAGGTCTTATGTTCATGATAGAAACATTGTTATGAATATATGTCTGCCAATGTATGTTCAGCCACTTAGTTTTTTAAACACTCCCCACTGGAGCTCATCGTTTTTAACTTTTATGGTACAGCTTTCAATAAAATTGTTATATTTTTTCATACAATACTGACTACATCTATTACTGTGCTGCCAAAAAACCCCGTTGTGGGGAAAACCTTCTCTCTCTTTTTTGTTTCAATGCATTAAGGGGTGAGCAGCAATTTCTTTCCTTCTCTCTAGTGTCTCCTCCATTTTTTTTTTTAATAAAACAGCAGTAGGAAAACTTACAGATGAAGCACTGTACCCCAGTGCGAAGGATAAAAGCCTTGTAGGATGATCCACGGAGATAAACGAGCGAGACGCTGGTGACGTCATGATCCAAGTCACGTGTTGTATTTTCCGTACGTGTTACATCCCTAATAGTAGGCGGGACTTCGCCGCGTGGGTACAGTGCTTCGTCTGTAAGTTTTCCTACTGCTGTTTTATTAAAATTTTTATGCAATATACGGAGAGCACTAGATGTTCCTTACTTTTATTTTCATACTGCGAGCTTCACAAGTTTTGGGTATCTGACCGGCAACAAGTCTATCTGTTCCTGCTTTACTTCCCTTTGAGGGAAATGCTGTCTTTGACCTGACTGATAAACTCAGGGGTCCAACAGCTGAGGTGAGCGGCTTGTGTCACCGTTGGTGGAGGTCTTGTTTCACTACGGTCACTCACCTTATGTGGATATCACTCGTATCACTGGATCACATGTTGGAAATTCTTTACTATGGACTTTATAACAGTATTCTTTAATGATTGTTTTTAAATGTAATCTTATGCGCTGTACTGCTTCTTGTGATCATTTATGTTTTGGGATTTGATAAGTTTTACCCTCAGTACTATAGCTGCTTTAGTGCAAATTATTTTTGATTAGCGCTGGTTGATTTTTATTACAATGCGGGATCTTTACCCGGTTTGGAAATTACTGTTATGTTTGCATGTAGGAACTGTGAATGCGGGATGGATCCTCCGAGGATAGAAGAGTATAGGGATCGTAGGTATGAGATTAAAGTCTGTGAAAAAGTTTTATAATAGATGTAAGGGAGACCGTCAGGGCCTGGGGATTTGTGGGCTGGTAGATTTTTAATCACTTCTCCTATTTCCTCTACGGTGATTGGGGAATTGAGAGAGGATATATGGTCAGCGGAAAGTCTTGGCAGCGGTAGGGAATCTATGAATTCATCAAACTTAGATTGTGAGAATTGAGGGTGTGAATCAGGACCTAAGCAGTTATATAACCGACTATAAAAATCTCCAAAGACTTTTGACATAGCTTTAGGGCAATATGTAGGGGTACCATTAGATTGCAGCAAATGATCAGGGATCGTTAAAAAGGGCCTTGGTTTTAATTTGTTAACCAGCATTCTATGTGGTTTGTTTGCAAAATCGTAAAATTTTTGCTTGGCCCATAACATAGATTTAGAAATTTTGTTCACATCAAAAGATTTGATCTGATCCCGGATTGAGGTGACAATTCTCAATTTTTCCACCGTGGGGGAGGCCAGCAAGTGTCTTCAGCTGTCTGCAGTTGAGTGATTATGTCATTTTTGAGTTATACAGAATCCCTTTTTAGGCGAGAGCCTACAGCTATACATTCACCTCTAAAAAAGGCTTTGTGGGCCTCCCACAGGGTAAAAATCTCCAAAACCGAACCATCATTAATCTGGAAAAATTCAGTTAGTTTCTGTTGTAATTGGGTTTGAGATAATGAGTTTTTAAGCAATGATTCATTAAGACGCCAATGGCAGGTTTTAGTAAAAGACTTCGTCAGCAGGACATTGAGTTCAATAGGTGCATGATCCGACCAGGTAATATGATTTATCTCAGAAGAAACTACATATGGGAGTAAAGTGCCAGTAACAAGAAAATAATCTAGTCTAGAATATGACTTGTGGGGGTGAGAATAGAATGTGAAATTTTTTTGGATTGGGTGTTTTTTTTATTCTCCAAGTGTCAAAAAGATTATGGGATCTAACTAATTTACGAAAAGAGGTAGATAGTTTCTTGGAGGCGGATTGTGTAGTGGTTTGGAATAAGGTTTTCCTATCTCTGGTCGGAGACATGCATACATTGAAGTCGCCTCCTATAATCATAAAAGGTTGGGAGAAGGGTTGTAATTTTTCAAAAACCTTTGTAAGAAAACCGATTTGTCCTACGTTTGGAGCATATATATTTACCAAAGAAAAAAAGAGTATTTAGGTGACTACATTTCAGAAATATGAACCGACCTTGGGGGTCTGTGTAGGAGGAGAGTATTCTAATTGGGCATGAGCGTTTAATAAGAATTGCTACTCCTGCTTTTCCAGAAGGGTCAGAGGCCATATACGCTTCAGGAAAGTTTCTGGAAGCGAATTTAAAGGAACCCCCAGATTTAAAATGAGTTTCCTGAATCATAATCACCTCCGCTCTGGATGATCTAAATTCTTTCAAAGCCTGCCATCGTTTACCAATGGTATTCAATCCTTTAACATTACATGAATAAACCTTAAGAGCCATATTTGGTCATAGAGAGGAACGCTAGTGTTGTATATATACTGTAAACATATAAATGAGCATCCTTAAAATAGAACATATGAAAACAAACATATATTGAAGTTGTAGATATAGCATTGAAAAAACATATGGAGGTCAAAACAAAAAAAAAAAAAGACCTGCAAATTGAAACATCAAAGGAAACCAAAAAAAAAACCCAAGGAAAAACTGAGTAAAAAGAAAAAAAAAACATAGCAAAAAAAGAAAAAGGAAAAAATATTTTTTGAAAAGCCTGGGTCATAGTGGGGGGCATGTTAGCCTGCAGGAACTAGCGGAGGGAGGGGAGGTGGGAAGGTCCTCTTCTCTGCTTTTTTTTTCTTTTTATTTAAAAAAAAAAAACAACAGACAGGAGGAAAATGGTACTTGGTAGATTATAATAAACAAGCAGAATAAAAACAAATTCTTAGAAAAGCGAATAAGAAAAAATAAAAGGAAGAAAACGACTTCCAAAAAGGCAACAAGTGGGGCCAATATTAAGAGGTGTGTCCCTCTGTACGAGAGAGAGTAACCTAGTTACAGTGAAGTCACTGAAGTAACCATGACATATATTATCTGGTCATAGAAAAAAAGGGGAAAAGACAAAAATTGAAAGGGAGTAGGTCACTTCAGGTTGGATATCTGTGGTTATTGGCTCGCTGTGGAGTAGAAAAGGTTTTCTGGGATCTTCGTTGGACTGGGGTCCAGATCTTGGCTGGTGTGGTGAGTGGTTTGGGGTTCGGAGCTTGGAGTGGGAAATCTTCCTCAGGCAGAGGTGGAAGGCCTAAGCTGCAGATGAAAGCTTCACTTTCGTAGAGATCTCTTAGGGAGTGTTGAACGCCATCTTTAGAAACGGATAAGCGAAAGGGGAATCCCCAGCGGTAAGGAACCTGATGATTTTGTAGATGTGTAGTGACAGATCAGAAACTGCACCTTTTGGCCAGAGTAATTGGGGAAAGGTCGTTGAATATCTGAATCTTGTGTTGTTTAAAGTCAATGCGTGACTTGTTGCGTGTTGCAGATGTGAGGGCTTCTTTGCTCTCGTAATAGTGGAAACGGACAATAACATCCCTGGGATTAGCATTAGGAGGAGGTTTTGGGGCCAGGGATCTGTGCGCCCTGTCCATGTGCCAGTCAATGTCCAGGATATGTGGGGCCAAAGTGACAAACAGGCCTAGAAGGTAGTAACGTAGCTCCTTGTCACTCACCGCCTCAGGGATTCCCCTAATTCTCAGGTTCTGACGTCTTTCACGGTTTTCCAAGTCTTCCTGTTGAAGCTGGAGTTGGGAGACTGTATGTTTTAAGCAGGAGTTGTCCTCTTCGAGAACATGTACATATTGGGTCAGTTCATCAAATTTATTCTCTAATGTGTTGGTGCGTTCTCCCAATTGGTCAATTTCACCACGTAACTCGTGTGCTATTTTACCCACCTCTTTGGCGATGCTGCGGGTCAGGTCGTGCAATAATGAGTTCAATTTTGTATCAAGAACAGCTACTGTCACGACATCTGTGGGATGGTCGGGTGGGAGAGAGTGTTGGGATAGTTGGGATCCATTGTCGTCCTGGACTGTGTTTTCCGGCAGTACGTGAGAATCAGCAGTGTCCGACGGGCCCAACTGTTCGTTTGAGGCTGGGGATCGCTGTTTATATAGAAATCGCTCCATGTTATAGGAAGGCCGCGATGGTGGCGGTGGGATAAAGCCTCTATATATTGCCTTCTGGAAGCCAGTCTTCCCCATGCAGTGTCAGGGAGGATCAGGTAGTCTGTTGTATCACTCCTGGGATTAATGAGGATTTGTTAGCTTTGTAGGAGCATCAAGTAGGGAGACGGGGACCGGGGCTCTTCTCTCACATGTCCGCCATCCTGCACACCTTGCTGGAGGTGATCACATTAAGTATTTGTTAGAGAGGGTTAAGAGACCTAGTAACTATGATGTCTGCAGGAGCGGGAGCTGTGTAATCGGTGGATTAAAGTACATAGACTGAGGGGGTACTTGGAGTGCCAAGATGGCCACCGGCCTCCAGGACTAGGCCGAAGCCGTGGACTTTCCTAATGGCTGAGGCCGGTCGGGTGAATTTCGCTATTTGCCGGCCCAGGGCGTCACTATAGCATATAGGATTCGGGGCCCTGGAGGTAATTTAGTGCTCAGTCACTGTTAGGGGCAGCAGTGGAGGGAGGATTAGGCGATCGCCTTGCTACTTACAGTGTCCACAGGGCAGGAGAGGCCCGACCGGCAGGCCGCAAGATGGCGGTACGCTGTGGGGAACCAGAGGCAAAAGAAGGGGACTCCAGCCGATTTTCCTCCGCTGCGCGGGCACCCCACATCCACCAGTGGTACCTCCGATGAAGGCTCCGGTTATAGGTCCTGTTTAGTCCCCCGGTCCACAGGGATGAGGAGTGGTAGGCTTCGGGCAGGCTGTAGGCCCCAATATGGCAGCGGGCGTCCATGACTCAAGACAGGCTGCAAGCCCAAAGAAGCCAGATGTGGCCAAATTCAGTCAAGACCTGGTAGGAACTGTAGTGGAGAGGGCCCAGACACCTTTGGTTGAAAGATGGTGCTTCACCGAGGTGGAATGGGTCAAGGATGGCAGTGGATTCTAGTTGCCTAGAAGGAGCACCGCTCTTACTTTACAGGGTTTAAAAAAGTAAGTAAAAGTTGTGTGGTTTACTACCGCTTTAATTGTCATAAAATGTAGAACACATTTGGATAATATGTTTACCTCATTAAAAAATGTACTTGCGTCAATTAAAAAACGTATTACTATCTTAGTTTAACCACTTGGCGACCACCTGACGCAGTTTTACTGCAGCAGAATGGCACGGCTGGGCGAAACAAAGTTATGTAACGTTACTTTGCCCTGTGGCCACTAGGGCCCACTGCTCTCCCCCTGGAGCCGATGCGTGTGCCCGGCGGAGAGGTGCATTTAGTGGAGAGGTGCATGTGGCAGCAAGGTAAACCTGCTGCATGGGTAGTGCTGTATACCACTTTTGTACCATGCTAGTGATAGTCCAAATAATGGGAACTGTTTAGTAAAGTCATGGTAGGAATGAAAAAGGGGCCCACTTCAAGTCCCAAGAAGTAAGCACCAGCAGGGTATTAGGCCATAAATGTTACAGTCACTGAAAGAGGACTCAAGTTATAAAGGTTAAAGGAAAATAAATCCAACAGAGGAAGCATAACATAGTCAGAGGCGCTGCAGTTTATGGTTACAGTAGGGTATAGGGGACATGTGCCCTGAGAAAGAAACCCAACTAGGACTCAATCCCTGTGTGGAATGTAAGGAGAGGACATGGGGAGAAAAACTCCCTCATGGAGCAGTAAGTTGGAAATGGGTGTCCTAATATCACTCACCCATACCCAGCAGGCACATGAGGGATCAGTCCGGAGCTGGAGGGTTTGCAGCACAATGTTCCAACCAAGAATTGGTTGCATCAGGGTCTTCAAAAAAGTAGGTCTTGCCATCAGCAATAACCCTCAATAACCCTCAATCTTGCAGGGAACAGCATGGCATAGGTGAGGTGCTGCACTCGCAGGAAGTGTTTGATGTCGGTGAATCTAGCCCTCAGGAACTGGACCTCTGCTGAGAAGAGAGGGAATACTGCGAAGTGTGTATTACCGAATGGGATGTTTCCCTGGTGAGTTGAAGTATCTTATCCCAATCAAAGAAACTATGGAACTTTGCAATGAAGGTTTGCGATGGGGCCCCAGAGGGAGCCTGACGGGCCTGACGGGCCGGTATGCGATGGACGTGCTCTACTGGGAACATGGCAGAAAAGGCTTCTCTGCCATATGTCTTCATTATGAGTTCCTCCAGGAAGGATGCAGGGTCAGTTCCCTCTGCACCCTCCGGTAATCCAATGAAGCGTAGGTTACATCTACGCAGCCTGTTCTCCATTTTGCCTTGCTTCTGGGTCAAGAAGGCAGGCAGAGATATCGTCAAGGACTTTAGCCCCATCAACTGCAGGCTTTTGTTGGTCAGTGGAGGCCTTGGCGCCATCTTTTCCTGGTAAGTCCTTCTCCATCCGGAATTTAGTGAGGCTTGCACTAGTCTCTGGGGCTTTGCGAGGAGGAGACATCCCACCGTGGGCGTCAGGAGGGTTACATGGCTCTCAAAAGGTAAGATAAAATCATTTTCAGTAAATGTTCTCTGAGAATTAAAATCAGGATACTCACAAGCGGGGCACCGAGATTGTGCACCCTAGGTTATGCCACTCCAGGCCATGCCTCTTGATTATGGATGGTCCCGATATTCAAATTGAAAGTAAGTTCTACTCAATCATTAGGTGTTTATTTGTTTACAAACAAACCAAACAGATGGGGCATTTACTGCAAATTTGAGAGCCGCGGAGCGCCCCATAAGGCACTGCGATATCACATTGTCCTGACGGCTGCTGATTGGCAAAAGCATGTACCTGACCTGTATGCTTTGGTCAATCACAGAGCGCTTTTCTGTGAGAGCCATGATTGGCCAAAGGCAGGGTGCCACGCCCCACATTATATAAGGCTGCTTACATGGCGGCCATATGTAGTGTGATAGTGGAGATTGAGAAGTTGAGCTAGATTAGGCAGGTTAGTTAGTGGCGTGCAGGCAGTTTAGTATATATAGATATATAGATATATATCTATATATCTATATCTATCTATCTATCTATCTATCTATCTATCTATCTATCTATCTATAGATAGATAGATAGATATCTATATATACAGTGCATTTAGTGTAGACTACATACACAGTGCATTCAGTGTAGATTATATATATAATTCAGGGCATTGAAGTGGATAAGAGAAACCTTTATGACAGAATTAAGAAAGAAAATGGCCCCCAAAATCCATACCAGGCCCTTTGGGTTCCCCCAAAGCACTTTGTCCCCATGTTGATGGGGACATGAGCCCCTTCCCCACAACCCTGGCCCAGTGGTTGTGGGGATCTGTGGGTGGGGGGCTTATCAGAATCTGGAAGCCCCTTTTAACAAGGGGGCTCCCAGATCCTGCCCCCCCATTGAATGGGTAGGGAGTACATTGTACCCCTACCCATTTACCAAAAAAAGTTAAAAAAAGTAAAAACTACAATAGACAGTTTTTGACATTTCCTTTATTAAACAAGAAAACAAAGCGTCCTGCAATGTCCATCCATCTTCAATCACGCTGCCCAATGGGGCCGAAAAATAGAAAAAAATCTCTGCCTCGATGGGAGGCCTCCTGGCGACTGCTGTCTCTTGGCTGTGAAAGCTTTTATAGGCAAGGGCGGGGCCACCCAGTGACGTAACTGAGTTAACCCCCCTCATTCTGATGTCATGTGATGTCAGAGGGGGCGGGGTCATCCGGTTACGTCAGCGGGTGACCCCGCTTTGTCTATATAACAGCTGTCACAGCCAAAAGACAGCAGTCGCTGGGAGGCCTCCCTTGGAGGCGGAGTTTTTTTGCTTTATTTTTTTGGGTCCATTGGGCGGCATGATTGATGATGGATGTACATCGCAGGACACTTTTCTTTTAAATACAGGACTTGTCAAAAACTGTCTGTTGTGGTTTTCACTTTTTGACACTATTTTTGGTGAATGGGTAGGGGTACCCAAAGGGCCTGGTAAAGATTTTGGGGAGACCCCATGCTGCTTTTTTTTTTTTTTTTTTTTTTAATTTGGCGTGGAGTTTCTGAAGGGCCTGGTATGGACTGGGGGGGACCCCCGCCATTTCTTTTTTATTTTTCATCTATATTCCTAGGAGCCGGAAATACATTACAGCTGCAAGCAAATTTTAATGAAATGTTTTCCTTTAGAAATTTAATTTTGCTGTGGCACTGTTCTACACATTGCACAGATGTGCCACTTCACAGGCAGACTAAGGGGATCCCCCAGGCACGATATGTAAAGGAATATTTCATTTTTTTTGTTTCACTTTGATGCATTGATACATTTGTATTCATTGATACATGTCCCTTTGGGCAGTACCCAGGTCCCCATACACTTTTTATTGCAATAACTTGCATATAAGCCTTTAAAATGAGCACTTTTGATTTTTCACGTTCGTGTCCCATAGACTATAATAGGGTTGCATGTTCGCTCAAACTTTATGGCCTGTTCGCATGTTCTGGTGCGAACCAAATCGGGGGGGGGGGGGGGGTTGTTCGCTCATCCCTACTCATGATATTATAATAATTGTTCATATTGGAGTTAGAAAATATTATAAAACTTAACCTTCTTTTTAAGGTTTATTATAGTTATATGTGTCATACATAACTGTCACATATAATAATCTTGATCTAATTTTAATTTTTACTCTCTAAAATTAAACACTACTAGTAAACCAATGTGAGATAATAATTATAGCTTTTGTAAATGCCTTTGATGAAAGGATAATTACAGAAATATTAAATTAATATGGTATGATACAGCACTTTTAATCAACTCCCAGCAGAACACCCACCTATCTAAATATATTTTGCAAAGTTAGATAAAAAAGAAGCCTAGCGTTAGACCTGGTGGTGATGAAAAGTAAATTGACCTGGATAATGATCAGTGAAAAGATAGGCAGCATTTTAAAAAACACCGCCTCAAGCTTTAAGAAGGTTTGAGATCCCCGGATTTACTAACCTCAACCTCCTGCTTCAAGACAGGCATGGTCACCTTCTTAGCCCTCTTCTCTTACTACCTCTTCTCCTGTTATGTTGGGTAAAGACAAGGTACCCCTCAACCCATCACCGATTGTGTTTTCGAGTATATCTCCTAATGATATTGAGTGGTTGCTAAGGAACAATGGGGTACATTGTTGTATGATGTACCTTTGGTGTGTGCCACTAGTGAACACAGTACACAATCAGAATGTCTTGTTGTTTTTAACTGACCATTTGTTGCTTTATATTTTGACTTATGTTACATACCATCGATACCTTATTGGTCTGTTGATTTTGGCTTTATCCTCTGCCTGTGTTGCAGGACCACTACACAATCTTACTGCTTTAAGAATGTCCAACTTTATTGTTATAGATGTAAACTTTTAATAAACATATTGAAAATGAAACAAACATGTGTATTGTATGGAACAGACATCCTTCTATATGTTAGATATGTTATGCAAATGCTTGATCAGCAAAGAAGATATGTAAAGACTTTTCATTTTTAATTTTTCATGAAAGAAAGCCTGATAACTTTACATTTAGTGTTATTTTGTATAATATAAACTTCAATTAGCCCAGATTTAACATGTTTTACAGATTATACAGTATATTATTATATTGTTATTATTATATTACATATTTAAAGTTTATTTAAATGGTAAACTTAAAACTTTAATTGCAAATATTTTAGGTTCGATGATTAAGAATAAATATATCTTGGCAAAATGTTGTGCTTAGGGCAGCAAAAAGTTATGAACCTTGAATAAAGATGAAAATAGCAACAAGGAGGAAGAAGCAAAGCCCTTACAGTGCAGTAGGGTTTTGGAATTAAAAAAAAGAAAGTAGTAGGTGTGGTAACATTAAAAAACTAGGCTTGTGTAACTTACTTTGGTGATAATGGGAATTAGCATTTTGCTGCACAAAATCTTAGAAGGTCACTCTCAATGCTTCCAGAAGTCCAATTCCTGATACACAAATGCATGTACAGTAAAAACATGATGCACTATTTATAAAATAACTAGATTAAGATCTCAGCAGAGGTGCCAATTGGGTAGTGGGTTATTTGTATTGATGGTACTGATGAATGTTGATAAAAAAAGGTCTTGGATACCAGTCCTTTTAGCAAGGAATTTTTTTATTGAAAACCATAAAAACATAATGCATTTTGTGACAGTTAGTGACTTCTTCAGATATCAGGTGTAACACATGCTCTATAACATCTAAAAGATATTGAGTAGTGATGAGTAGGGATGAACCGAACACCCCCCGGTTTGGTTCGCACCAGAACATCCGAACAGGCAAAAAATTTGGAAGAACACACGAACACCGTTAAAGTCTATGGGACACAAACATGAAAAATAAAAAGTGGTAATTTTAAAGGCTTATATGCAAGTTATTTTCATAAAAAGTGTTTGGGGACCCGGGTCCTGCCCAAGGGGACATGTATCAATGCAAAAATGTTTTTTAAAAATGTTTTTTTCTGGAGCAGTAATTTTTTTTAATGCTTAAAATGAAACAATAAAAATAAAATATTCTTTTAAACAAGGGAACCCCCAAATCCTAGCCCCCACTATGTGGATTGGTAACGGGGTAAATTAGTGAATTGGTAGTGATGTAAATTCATTAAATTCCGCCCGACGGACCGAAAAAAAAAGCCTGACGTAAATGAGTGACCCCGCTCTCTCTGATGCCACGGGAAAGCCCCCATGGCATCAGAGGGGGCGGGGTCACTCGTTTACTTCACCGGGTGCCACTTCACCAGGTGGCCCCTCCCTCAGCTATATAAGAACAGTCACCCAGAAAAAGCGTCACTCGGCGGGAGCCTCCCATGGAGGCAGAACGGTTGCGGCTTTTTTTTTTTTTTTCAGTCCATCGGGCGGCGTGAATTTACACCGCTGGACATTTTTATTTTTTTTATTTTTTAATAAAGGACTTGTCCCAAGCTGTCTCTTGTTTTTTTTTTTTACAATTTTTGACCCTTTTTTTGTGAAATGGGAGGGGTACAATGTGCCCCGTTACCAATTCACATAGGGGGTGGGATCTGGGGTCCCCTTGTTGAAGGGGGCTTCCAGATTCCGATAATCCCCCCGCCCGCAGATCCCCACAACCACCAGGCAAGGGTTGTGGGGATGAGGGCCCTGTCCCCATCAACATGGGGACAAGGTGCTTTGGGGTCAGACCCCACAGCACCATCCCCATGTTGAGGGCATGTGGCCTGGTACGGTTCAGGTGGGGGGGTGCTTTCTCATCCCCCTCTTTTCCTGCAGCCTGTCAGGTTGCATGCTCAGATAAGGGTCTGTTATGGATTTTGGGGAGGACCCCTACACCATTTTTTTTTATTTTGGTGCAGGGCTCCCCTTAATTTCCATACCAGACCTGAAGGGCCTGGAATGGATTTTGGGGGGACCCCCACACAATTTTTTTAAAATTTTTGGTTCAGGGTTCCCCTTAATATTCATACCAGACCCAAAGGGCCTGGTACTGGACTGAGGGAGGAGCCCATGCCCTTTTTTTCAATGAGTTTTATCTATATTGCCAAGACCTAACAATTCATTACAGCCGTGATCAGTGTTATATGACAATTTTTCCTTTAGAAATGTAATTATACTGCGATACTGTTCTAAACATGGAAAAAATGCGCCACTTTACAGGCATACTATATAGACACCCCCCAGGCATGATATTTAAAGGAATATTCCATTTTTATTGTTTCACTTTAGGCATTAAAAAAAAAAATCACTGCTCCTGAAAAGACTTCCATTTAAAAAAAAAATGCATTGATACATGTCCCCTGGGGCAGGACCCAGGTCCCCAAACACTTTTTTATGAAATAACTTGCATATAAATCTTTAAAATGAGCACTTTTGATTATTCATGTTAGTGTCCCATAGCCTTTAATGGTGTTCCGGGGCTTTCGAATTTTCCCTGAACACCGCATATTGTTCGGTGTTCACAGAACATCCGAAGGTTGGCCCAAACTTATGCTTGGGCTGAACCATTCGCCCATCCCTAGTGATGAGCAAATCTGCTTGAGTGTGAATTCATACAAAAGTCCACAAACTGTATGAGAGTTGAATCTTTTAAATCAATTATTTCTATTTTCAAGACTAAAAGGCAATGGATTGTGAAACAAAGGGCATGGGGAACCAGGCACTACTAGTGAGTAATGTGCCAATGCAAAAAGCTAAAAAACACTGTCTAGCTTGGAGAAGCTCTTTTATTAAGGTTTAGAGTGAAACATTAAACATTCCTTTAACCACTTTGCTGCCACCAATGCATGTCATACATCGTCAGCAGCATGGGAATTTATTCACACGTCTAAACACCCTAGTATATTAGTACCCCCCACTTGCACCTCCATCATGTTTCCCATTGACAGACCCAGGGACCAGCATAGCAGGTGTCTCCAGGTAGAATAGAGGGAGACCAGCAAACTTTAATTTGATGATCATACCTTCATTTTAAGAACCCAGAAGGGACATGTAAAACATCAGTTCCAGGCCCTGCTGTTGCTTTGCTCACTCACTGTGGCCAGGGAACAAGCTAATAGAGCACAATCTGTACTCCATTAGCTTCAATTGAGGGCAGGTGAGGCATCAGGGGTCTAATAGGCCCATGATGTCCCATTAAAGAGAACATGTCTCAAAAAAGTATCACACAGGGGACCGCTATGTGACAAAAAAAGTTTGTCGGGAAAAAAAAGCTCAACTAAAATAAAATTACACCCAAGCACTTAAAACCTCCCTTAAAACAATTTTAGGCCTCCCCATCTTCAAAGACATGCACATACAATCATAAACACTTGCATCAAGGTTGCCTACACATGAAAACGGATTGCACTACACGGTTACTGTCATGTACTCCAGAATAAGAGCAATCATACTAGATCATAGTTAACTCTAAATTCCCTAGTGTGTAAAAAAGCCCAAACAGTCAGCCTAAAAAACTACAAGCAACATATTTTTTTTTTTAATGAAGTACAAAAAGTATATGCTAAGTATAATCAAAGATAGAAAAAAAATACATCCCTACAAAAAAAGTGGAGAACAGCAGTAACACAGCAACATAAGTTGTTGCTTACGCACACACACAAAACAAAAAAGTCCTTAAAAGGGCTGTTAGGTCTTATGATTGCACAGCAAATGCAAGTGGGCTTACACCCTATTCTCCCTAGCCACACCGATTACAATTTACTGCAAAGTATCATTGTAAATATAGTACTTAGTAACTTAGGTTCAGAACAAACTTTCAGCTCATCCCTACTCCCTTTGACTTCAATTAAATTCGCAATAAAGTTAGAAATCTGTGGAGTTTTCAATGTATTCACTGAACCTGCCCTCAAATCAAAGCCAGAGAAGAATAACTCATCCCTAATTTCTACATTGCTTATATATTGTATTAGGTGGGATGTCTATTGATGATTTCTTCAAGTGGTCTATCGTGATGTACAGTAAACTGCACAAGCGTAGCTCAATGTGTAAATTCAGCAATTGCAAATCTGATGGAACTCCTGCACGCGCAGGGGAGTGACATCATCTTGGCCCGGCCAATAACATCTGCTGGTGATCAAGACTTGGATGTCATCGACTGACGGTGAGTTTTGGAGAAAGAGCATTACTAGATTCAAGGTTCCACTTCAAGTTCAAATCTGCCACTTTTGCATGTTTGTTTGAATATGGTTTTAGTTCTTACTATATTTTGTTAGTACATGGTTATGTCTTAGTTTGTTCAGCTTTGTGTGCTTATAGTATACACATTTTTTAAATGTATTGGTCATAACACTGATATAGACAGTATATTGTAGATGCTCTGTATGGGTTAAAAGGGAGCAATGCTGTACCCAACAGATTTTAGATTAATTAGTTTAATCATAAACCTTTCCATCATACCTTTAGTGCAGGGATCCAGATAATCATATCTCACTTTGCTAAAAGTTGTGCCATCATGGACTGTGGAAAGGATGTATATTCTTAGACTTTTGGGGTAAAAGTGTTCCTTGATTTATGCATTGAGGAGTGCGATGTCTGATCAGTGATTGATTTTGTTTCTTAGCAGATCCTCTAGGTTGTGAAATGATTTTTTTAAGTCTATGTCATTTGTGGTGAGAGTTTTTGTGATTTTTTTTTTTTTTAATAAAGGATTTTTTCAAATGTGTTTTGTATAGATTTACTCTGTAACTTATTTTTTGTAAATAAGTAACCAGAGGCATTATGTACCCATTATTCTGTTATGTGGGTGGAGATGGAAATCTGGGGGCCCTCTTCCTTTAACCACTTGAGCCCCGGACCATTATGCTGCCTAAGGACCAGAGGTCTTTTTCCAATTTGGCACTGCGTCGCTTTAACTGCTAATTGCGCGGTCATGCAATGCTGTACCCAAACAAAATTTGCGTCCTTTTCTTCCCACAAATAGAGCTTTCTTTTGATGGTATTTGATCACCTCTGCGGTTTTTATTTTTTGCGCTATAAATGGAAAAAGACCGAAAATTTTGAAAAAAAATGATATTTTCTACTTTTTGTTATAAAAAAAATCCAATAAACTCAATTTTAGTCATACATTTAGGCCAAAATGTATTCGGTCACATGTCTTTGGTAAAAAAAATGTCAATAAGCGTATATTTATTGGTTTGCGCAAAAGTTATAGCGTCTACAAACTAGGGTACATTTTCTGGAATTTACACAGCTTTTAGTTTATGACTGCCTATGTCATTTCTTGAGGTGCTAAAATGGCAGGGCAGTACAAAACCCCCCCAAATGACCCCATTTTGGAAAGTAGACACCCCAAGGAAATTGCTGAGAGGCATGTTGAACCCATTGAATATTTATTTTTTTTGTCCCAAGTGATTGAATAATGACAAAAAAAAAAAAAAATATTTACAAAAAGTTGTCACTAAATGATATATTGCTCACACAGGCCATGGGCCTATGTGAAATTGAACCCCAAAATACATTCAGCTGCTTCTCCTGAGTACGGGGATACCACATGTGTGGGACTTTTTGGGAGCCTAGCCGCGTACGGGACCCCGAAAACCAATCACCACCTTCAGGCTTCCTAAGGGTGTAAATTTTTGATTTCACTCTTCACTGCCTATCACAGTTTCGGAGGCCATGGAATGCCCAGGTGGCACAAACCCCCCCAAATGACCCCATTTTGGAAAGTAGACACCCCAAGCTATTTGCTGA
Source organism: Aquarana catesbeiana (assembly GCF_042186555.1). NCBI lineage: Eukaryota > Metazoa > Chordata > Amphibia > Anura > Ranidae > Aquarana > Aquarana catesbeiana. The sequence goes on along the minus strand of NC_133325.1, from coordinate 249,125,707 downwards.
GAGGCATATTGAGTCCATGGAATATTTTATATTTTGACACAAGTTGCGGGAAAGTGACACATTTTTTTTTTTTTTTGCACAAAGTTGTCACTAAATGATATATTGCTCACACAGGCCATGGGCATATGTGGAATTGCACCCCAAAATACATTCTGCTCCTTCTCCTGAGTATGGTGATACCACATGTGTGGGACTTTTTGGGAGCCTAGCCGCGTACGGGGCCCCGAAAACCAATCACCGCCTTCAGCGTTTTTAAGGGCGTGAATTTTTGATTTTACTCTTCACTGCCTATCACCGTTTCGGAGGCCATGGAATGCCCAGGTGGCACAAAACCCCCCCAAATGACCCCATTTTGGAAAGTAGACACCCCAAGCTATTTGCTGAGAGGCATGGTGAGTATTTTGCAGCTCTCATTTGTTTTTGAAAATGAAGAAAGACAAGAAAAAACATTTTTTTTTTCTTTTTTCAATTTTCAAAACTTTGTGACAAAAAGTGAGGTCTGCAAAATACTCACTATACCTCTCAGCAAATAGCTTGGGGTGTCTACTTTCCAAAATGGGGTCATTTGGGGGGGGTTTGTGCCACCTGGGCATTCCATGGCCTCTGAAACTGTGATAGGCAGTGAAGAGTGAAATCAAAAATTCACGCCCTTAGAAAGCCTGAAGGCGGTGCTTGGTTTTCGGGGTCCCGTGCGCAGCTAGGCTCCCAAAAAGTCTCACACATGTGGTATCCCCATACTCAGGAGAAGCAGCAGAATGTATTTTGGGGTGTAATTTCACATATTCCCATGGCATGTTTGAGCAATATATCATTTAGTAAAAACTTTGTGCAAAAAAAAAAAAAAAAATTGTCTCTTTCCCGCAACTTGTGTCGCAATATAAAATATTCCATGGACTCGACATGCCTCTCAGCAAATAGCTTGGGGTGTCTACTTTCCAAAATGGGGTCATTTGGGGGGGGTTTGAACTGTCCTGGCATTTTATGCACAACATTTAGAAGCTTATGTCACACATCACCCACTCTTCTAACCACTTGAAGACAAAGCCCTTTCTGACACTTTTTGATTACATGAAAAAGTTATTTTTTTTTGCAAGAAAATTACTTTGAACCCCCAAACATTATATATTTTTTTAAAGCAAATGCCCTACAGATTAAAATGGTGGGTGTTTCATTTTTTTTTTTCACACAGTATTTGCGCAGCGATTTTTCAAACGCATTTTTTGGGGAAAAAACACACTTTTTTAAATTTTAATGCACTAAAACACACTATATTGCCCAAATGTTTGATGAAATAAAAAAGATGATCTTAGGCCGAGTACATGGATACCAAACATGACATGCTTTACAATTGCACACAAACGTGCAGTGGCAACAAAATAAATACATTTTTAAAATCCTTTAAAAGCCTTTACAGGTTACCACTTTAGATTTACAGAGGAGGTCTACTGCTAAAATTACTGCCCTCGATCTGACCTTCGCGGTGATACCTCACATGCATGGTGCAATTGCTGTTTACGTTTGACGACAGACCGCCGCTTGCGTTCGCCTTAGCGCAAGAGCAGGGGGCGACAGGGGTGCTTTTTTTTTTCTTTATTTTTTTTGCTTTTTTATCTTATTTTTAAACTGTTCCTTTCATTTTTTTTTTTTTTTAATCATTTTTATTGTTATCTCGGGGAATGTAAATATCCCCTATAATAGCAATAGGTAGTGACAGGTACTCTTTTTTGAAAAAATTGGGGTCTATTAGACCCTAGATCTCTCCTCTGCCCTCAAAGCATCTGACCACACCAAGATCGGTGTGATAAAATGCTTCCCCAATTTCCCAATGGCGCTATTTACATCCAGCGAAATCTAAGTCATAAAATGCTCGTAGCTTCCGGTTTCTTAGACCATAGAGATGTTTGGAGCCTCTCTGGTCTCTGATCAGCTCTATGGTCAGCTGGCTGAATCACCGGCTGCATTCTCAGGTTCCCTGTTGAGACAGTAGAGCCAGAGAAGAACACGGAAGACGGTGGGGGGGGGCATTCCCTCCCACGGCTTGTAAAGGCAGTCTAGAGGCTAATTAGCTGCTAGGATTGCTTTTACATAAAAGCCGACTGCTGGCTGAAAAGAATGATACCAAGATGATACCTAAACCTGCAGGCATCATTCTGGTATAACCACTCAAAGTCGTGAATGGCGTACCTGAAGACAAAAAAATGGTTAACAATAAAGCACAGTAAACGGTAAAGTATAAAAAATTGCAGACCTGAAAAACAAACATGATAAAACATAATAACAATAAAACATTGCAGAATAGAATACAGTAAAAAAGAGCAGAACAATAGAGAGAGAATAGAGAGAGAGAGAACAATAAAACGACAACTATTTTTTTTTATTTTATATTTTTGTATGTGTTTTTTTTTTTGTTTACACTTTTTTTTGTAACTAACTTTTATAACTGTAAACGGTTCCAGGTTCGGGTCTCTCAAAATGCGATGGCATCTTGGGAGACCCTGTGAAAGTGTGTCTAGTCTGTGCAATGCTGTACCCTACGCTAATACTCAACTAGTGAATGGTAGCATTCAAAACATTCACCAATGCAAAGACCAGGATTGTCAGGACAGGAGGGACAATAATAGCGGGTGTCACGCCTATATCCGCGCTTGCTGCAGACACAACATCTTATTTGGGGGGGTTCGTTGGGTAGGGGTACTCGGGAGGACATAAAAATGCCTCTCATGCAGCCGACTGCATTTGGTTGGGGATGTGAATGGGGGAAGTACGGGCGCTGCAGAAGCGGTGGGTTCCCAATTGGGATTGGCGAATGCAGCAGGAAGGGCACTATGGGCACGACGGGCCTGTGTTTGTCTTTTTGGTGGCAGCGGGACACTACTTGTGCTTGCCACCTCACCAGCTTGAACTGCACTTATGGGACTCGCCACGTCACCAAGTGTTACTGCAGTGCTGGTTTGACTACGACCGGGGTGTACTAGGCCGCTGGTGCTTGCCAGTTCAATAAAAAGCTTCCAAAAAAACTGTTAGCGATCGCAGGGATCAGGCCTGACTCTGCGAACGCTGCAGTTATGTGTTTAGTGTTTTGTAAGTGACAGTGATCGATCGATACTGCACTTGGGTGGGCTGGGCTGGCCTGGGCCAGGCAGAGGGGCAAAACGCAGGTGCTAGCAGGTATCTGGGCTGATCCCGCTAACACTGCGTTTTTGGGAACCCTAAACTGCTGGGGACGCCAGTATAGATCTGATCGGATCAGATATTGATCCGTTCAGATACTATACCACTAAGGGAGGTGTACGGCATGTGTGTGGGTGTTAGCGGTACTGGCGCTAACCTGACGCTGCCTGGGGCTGGTGCTTGCTAGTTCACCAAAATGCTACCAAAAAAACTGTTATCGATCGCAGGGATCAGGCCTGACTCTGCGAACGCTGCAGTTATGCGTTTAGTGCCTTGTAAGTGACAGTGATCGATCGATACTGCACTTGGGTGGGCTGGGCTGGGCCGGGCGGAGGGGCAAAACGCAGGTGCTAGCAGGTATCTGGGCTGATCCCGCTAACACTGCGTTTTTGGGAACCCTAAACTGCTGGGGACGCTAGTATAGATCTGATCGGATCAGATATTGATCCGTTCAGATACAATACCACTAAGGGAGGTGTACGGTATGTGCGTGGGTGTTAGCGGTACTGGCGCTAACCTGACGTTGCCTGGGGCTGGTGCTTGCTAGTTCACCAAAATGCTACCAAAAAAACTGTTAGCGATCGCAGGGATCAGGCCTGACTCTGTGAACGCTGCAGTTATGCGTTTAGTGCCTTGTAAGTGACAGTGATCGATCGACACTGCACTTGGGCTGGGCCGGGCGGAGGGACAAAACGCAGGTGCTAGCAGGTATCTGGGCTGATCCCGCTAACACTGCGTTTTTGGGAACCCTAAACTGCTGGGGACGCTAGTATAGATCTGATCGGATCAGATATTGATCCGTTCAGATACTATACCACTAAGGGAGGCGTATGCCGCGTGTGTGGGTGTTAGCGGTACTGGCGCTAATCTGACGCTGCCTGGGGCGACGCATATCACCGCCGGGCGATCGGGGGGCTAAACCTTTATTCGGTAATAAATGGCGGGTTCCCTGACACTATAAAAAATAAACGACCTAACCAGCGTCACCCGTAACGGTTATACAGTGATCAGTGGTGAAAGGGTTAACTAGGGGGCAATCAAGGGGTTAAAACATTTATTAGGTAGTATATGGGGGTCCCTGTCGCTATAAAACGCTGACGGCGAACCTAAATATTTACCTCACTAACTAGCGTCACCAGCGACACTAATACAGCGATCAGAAAAATGATCGCTTAGTGACACTGGTGACAGGGGGTGATCAAGGGGTTAAAACTTTATTAGGAGGGGTTAGGGGGGTATCCTAGACCTAAAGGGGGCTAATACTCACTGTCCCAACACTGTAACTGTCACAAACTGACACCAATGCAGTAATCAGAAAAAAAAAAAAAAAAAAACTGCTGGTGTCAGTTTGTGACAGGGAGGGGGGGTGATTGGGGGGGATCGGGGGGCGATCGGGGGGGGATCGGGGTGTTTTGTGTGCCTGGCATGTTCTACTGTGTGTGTAGTGTTGTGCACTCACAGTGAAGTCTTCTCTCCTTGGCGCTGCAATGGAAAATACCGAGCCGAGGAGAGATGACATCATTTCCTTTGCTGCTGTTTAGCATACAGCAGCAAAGGAAGTGATCTGATTGGCCAGCGGCGATCGCGAGGGGGGGGCCACGAACGGATGGCCTCCCCCTCACCTCCGATCGCCAGTGGACATAAGAGGACCGCCTCGGGCACCGGGGGGGGTCCGATCGGACCCCCCACCCGCGGGAGGCAAATCACGTATATGTACGTGATTTTGCCTGCCCGTGCCGCCTTGCCGACGTACATCGGCGTGAGGCGGTCCTTAAGTGGTTAAATGTGTGCACTGCTGAATGAAGTCCTGTGACAGTGCCTTTGCCTAACAAAGTTTAATCCTTAACCAGTTGTGGATACAAGATGTGCTACATGTGCCCCACAAAAAGTAATCAAAGCACACAGGACATGTGCAACATGCCCATACCTTATACCTCTTTATCATGCACCCCTCCCATTTGCTGGCAATTTTTTTTCAAAATAAAATGTATTTAATGCCTTATTAATCCGGTCAGGGAGCCAACATGGATCTGCATCACTGGATCACATGACTGATGATGGATTTACAATGAGGGATTTTTTTGGGGGGGTCTTAATTTTTGTATATAAAGTACTTGTAAAATGTTTGGGTGTCTTTATTTCCAAGTTAAAACATTGTTTGGTAATAAATAGGGTTACTTACCATCCAGCCTGCAAAACAACCAAATTGGCCCTGTCTAACAGTTTGCTTTAAAAACAAAGGTTTTTGTTTGCACACATATGAAAATACATGTGTAAGCTGCAGTGTCCACATCAAAGGACGTCTGTATATACTGTAATCCTAACTCTAAAATTTAAAGAGCCATAGTAGGAGCACATATATCAATGGATAGGTTAAGGGCAGGTGTGCCTGGAGGGAGCCCACTCCTCCCTAAAGACACAGGGATGCACATAATGCCCAGTAATAGCACAATGGCAGTGAAGGCATCCAGTGTGTCCCTGCACCCAATTTGAACAACTGTACAAAAATAAGGCAACCACCGCAACCTATAACTAGCCTTTGCAACAAGGTGCACATGGAAGGGCAACACACATCGCAAACAAACAAAAGATTTCCCAGAATACTTACGAGCCAGCCTGCAAAACAACCAAATTGGCCCTGTCTAACAGTTTGCATCAAAAACAGATGGTTTTGTTTTCATACATTTGCAAATACATGTGTAACCTGCAGTGCCCACATCAAGGGACCTCTGTATATACTCTAGTCCCAACTATAACATTTCCAGAACTTCCATAGTAGAAGCATGTATATCAAGGTGTGCATGGAACTGTGTACACCATACTCATTCACATTGGAGAAGGTGGTATCTAAATGGCCCCTTAATGTAAAAAGGGCTTCCAGATTTCAACAAGTTTACTGCATCCTCAGATTAAGGGTCTGGTATGGATTTTTAGGGGCAAATCATGCACTTTTAATTTTTTTCACATGGAGTTCCCCTCAAAATCTGTACCAGACCCTAAAGGTCCGATATGGACTTCCTGGAGGACCTCATGCTTTTTTTTGTGTGAGGTATTCTCTTAAAATCCATACCAGACTCAAAAGGTCTGATATGCATTTTGGGAGGGGGAGGGGGAACTTTATGCAATTTTTGTTTTCATTCTTGCTGTAGGATGTACTACAGCAAAATTAAATTTACAATGAAAAAAAATGTATAGTTTAACCACCTCAATACTGGACACTTTAACCCCCATCCTGTGCAGGCCAATTTTCAACTTTCAGTGCTGTCACACTTTGAATGATAATTAGTCAGTCATGCAACACTGTACCCATATTCAGTTTATATATTTTTTGTTTGCGACAAATAGAGGTTTATTTTGGTGGTATTTCACCACCACAGTTTTTTTTATTTTTTATTTTTTGCGCTATAAGCAAAAAAAAAAAAAAAAAATGTTTTTCTTTGCTTCTCTTATAAAATTTTGAAAATAAGTAATTTTTCTTTATACAGTTTGAACAAAATCTATACTGCTACATTTCATTGGTAAAAATAACCCAAATCGATGCATATTATTTGGTCTGTCTGAAAGTTTTAGAGTCTACAAGCTATGGTAATAATCATTAAAAATTGATCACACCTGATGTACTGATGGCCTATCTCATTTCTTGAAGTAATGAAAAAGGGGGGTGTGGTGCACTATTCCAAATAATTTCAATTGTATTAAATATATCCTTAGTAAATTACAACACACATCAAAAAACAATCTGTTTAAATTGTGCAGTAATCCTAGTATTTAGTGCAACAAATTAAAAAGTGAAATCATTAAAGTGTTATTTGTGGCCATGATCCGTAATGCATACAGTAGAAAAAAATTGGAAAAAGAATCTGACTGTACAGGCCCAAAAAGAGGAGTAACTATTCAAAATTTGTTAAAACATTATATATTTATTTCAGTATCAGTTATTAAAACAACATTGGTGTTGTGAACATGAACATCTAATAAAACACACAGAATACAAAAGCCACATAGGGCAGTTTCCTGCATAGAATTCAGTAGCAAAAGGATGAGCACCAATAGGTAGGTCCTCACGCGCTGATGCGTTTTGCCACTGCTTCATCAGGGCTCATGAAGACCACACAGTACTCATCTTTGAAGGAAAACAATACCATTTATACTCAAATTCAAATATGTATGTAATTTCATTATATTACGTAGTTTGTATATCACAGTACAATCTATTGCAGCCATATGTGAGAGTGCGAGACCCACCCTGTAGATGAGGCACACGTGCATAACTGATCACTGGGCAGGCACCAGAGCATTAGGAAGAATTTAACCTGAGACACAGAGTCTAAAGTGTTTAAAAAGGACAAGATGTCTAGTAGTAATCAATATTTTAACCTATATGGTTATGCATGACAGCTACATGTAATGGACCACTTACTGTAGGACAAATAATCTGACGGAGATATTAATGATCTGTTGAGGTCTCCCAGGGCTTGATATCACTATTAGTACTTCCCAATTAGTATTCACCAGAGGGCTATTGGATATAGATTAAGCTGTAAAAAATACATGGGAGGAGAGCGTGTCCGAGCCGCTGAGCCGTATGGCAGCCTGAGCCAGGAGCTCCGTCTATCCCTGCCTCTGTACAGCAACCCACAGTGATGGCAGCCGCACTGACACCCACTGGTAATGCGGATACCGACGCCAGACACAGAGAGGAACCTGCCAAGAGGAAACCCCACGAAAACTGACTGATTTCTTCCCCAGAACAGCCGCAGGGGGGGACAAGATGACGTTGACACACAGACCAACCTGCAGCCTGCAGGCTGAGCTGGAATCTTATGAGGACATTGTTGACAAGTCCTCCCCACAGAGGGATCCTAATAAAAGATCTGATTCCTCTCCACTACAATCTCCACAAAACAAGGCACCGGTAAGTAAAAAGCTCTTTATATCTCCTGTCCACAATTTACCTGTTAGATGAGCATCCAGCCTCTGACAAACCTGTTTCAGCACTTGAACTTAAAGCAAATCTGCAATCACTTTACAGAGACATACAATCTGATATGTACAAAGCAGTCTCCCATACACAGACCCAAATCTCACAAATTGCTGAATGCACAGAAGGGCTAGAAACTAGGTGGGAGAGATAGTAACAACCACAATGATCTAGTGGACGCATACCAGGAACAACCGTAAAATGCAGGAACTGAAAGACAAACTTATAGATCTCGTGTACAGATCGAGAAGGAACAATGTTAAAATCAGAGGAATTCCTTAACCTGTATCTCAATCGGAAACCGGTTAGCTAATTGCAAACTCTCTTTAAAAAGATTCTACCCTCGCTATCTAAACAAGAGCTTCTCATTGACCGTGCACACGGCTGGTAAAACCGGCATACCTCCCAGCGTCAGTCCCACGTGATGTTATTGCATGGGTGCATTTATTTCATATTAAGGATATGCTGATGTCTACCACTAGGAAGCTCAAAATGCTACCAGAGCCATTTGCACGCTTTGCTATTTTTGCTGACATTTCGCCAGCCACTGTAGCTAGGTGAAAAGAATTTTGATCTGTTACTGAAATTCTGCGCAATCAACAGATCAAATATAGCTCGGGATATCCTATGAAGCTATTAGTGACATATCAAAACAAACTTATCCCCATTATGACACCAAATGACGGCGTTAAATGTCTTACCCAGTGGTGATTTAAGGTGACCCCTCTCACAACCACCAAGAAGAAATACGCCTCACAGCATCTTACCCAGGATGGGAAAATAACACTTAACACTTGACTTTCTGTTCCTTCCTCTGAAGCTTTTGTCAGCTGTCTACAACTACTTCTCATCACTTAAAGAGGTGGAGGATGACATACAATCCTGGTCAACAGTATTTTATCCACCCCTCCAGCTGATGAGTCTGCTAGGCAAATTCATGTTTCAATTCTTACTTTCTAGGGACTATTGGTGACCTCACTTATATCAGTTACTAGTTCAATTGTATTCCTACTGTACTAAGTTGTTTTTAATGAGCATGTTTATACTGACAAAATGTTACTGAGTTAACCACTTAAGCTTGCTTGTTATGCTAAACTCCATGAACCTTCTCTGAGCAAATCCTTATGAAACTATGGTTAGGATTACCTCTATTAACGCCAAAAGGCTAAATACGCCCTATAAACACTCTATCCTATGGAAAGAAGCTATACGGCTTCATAGTGATATATTATGCGCCCAAGAGACACATTTCAAACAATCTAACTCTCCTACATGTAAACATGGCAGTTTTACTCATTACTTTTTTGCTAACGCAGAGACTAAGTCAAAGGGAGTAATGATAACCATCAAACATACACTTAATTTTTAGTTACATTACTCTCTTTTGGACCCAGCAGGTCAATACATAATTTTAATGGCCATTATAAATAATAAATTGACAACCCTACTGAAAATGTATGCCCCTAACACTCACCAATGATCCTTTTTCCAGAGGATTAAGAGCCAAACTAAAACAATTCTCTAAAAGGCACACTATAATATGTGGGGACTTCATTGAGATTTTGAATGCTGATGCAGACACTTCCAACAAAGCCCGCAAATGACCCTCCATCTTGCCCTCCTTTCTAGAAAATATTAATTTATTTGATGCTTGGAGATGTTTGCATGGCAAAGAGAGGGACTATACCTTCTTCTCTCAACCACAGCAGTCCTATTCACAAATTGATCTGTTCCTTGTAAATAAAATTACACTACAGCACATCTCTAAAGTAGAGATTGGACCCATTGCATGGACAAACCATGCTCCCATCTCCTTGGAGATATTTAGTTCACAATCTAACAGAAATACATCTGTATGGCGCTTAAACTCGTCTTTGCTCATTAATCCTAGATACAAGGACCAGATCAAGAGAGGACTCACATATTTATTTCAAATAAATAATACTGAAGAGGTAAATATGTTTATTCTATGGAATGTGCACCAAGCTGTTATGAGGGGTTTACTTATCAAAATGGGTGTGTACGAAAAGAGGAGGAGAACCAAAGAGATATCCGACTTACTACACCAAATTCAAACTTTAGAGAAAAAACGCAAATCTTCACTAGATACTAACGACGCTAAAGCTCTCCAAGACTTATGGCAGACCCTAGCTGGCTGCCTTCTTACTCTCAGAGCTTAGTAAAGACCTTTCCAAAGCTACAGCATCTTGGGCAGGAAAAATAGCCCTCACTAAAATGTTCCTCTTGCCTCATGTATTATACTTTTTCAGGGCAATTCCTCTACCCATATTATCCACCTATCTTAAGACACTCCAAAAAAATTATAGACAACTATTTTTTGGGAGCACAAAAAAGCAATAGTGAATAGGTTATCCTTTTACACTCCTGCACTCCAGGCGGGCCTAGGAGCTCCAAACCTTTCTATGTATTACAAAGTGGTTATTTTAGACCAGACAAGATTCGGTGGTCTCCATTGGCAGATAAATGATGGCTTCCAATAGAGCAACAAGCACTGTCTGCTAATCTCCAAGACCTGCTGGGAACTAACATTAACACATAAAGTGCCTAGATCCTTCTTGGAAACCGCCAACCACCTTCCGCACCTGGACTTCTACCTGCAGACTAAAAGGACATGATCAATGCACGATTGACTCAAACACTCCACTAACTACACTATCCTTGCTTATCCCGAACCTAAACACTTCCTCCTGGAATTGTCAAGGACTCACTCCGATAGCCTATATGTACACCCAACAAACGCTACGTCCATTTTGTGACTTACACAAGAATTGCAATATTCCACACAAAGACTTCTACAAATATTTACAAATTTGCCATTTCTGGCATCTTCGAAAAGAGGAGATGCTCCTTTCTTAACCACTTCAATACCAGGCACTTCCCCCCTTCCTGCCCAAGCCAATTTTCAGCTTTCAGCACTGTCACTTTTTAAATGACAATTGCGCGGTCATGCTGCACTGTACCCAAACAAAATTTGTATCAATTTGTTCCCACAAATAGAGCTTTCTTTTGGAGGTATTTGATCACCAGTGTGGTTTTTATTTTTGCTAAACAAATAAAAAAAGACCAAACATTTTGAAAAAAAAAGTTTCCTTGTTTCGGTTATAGAATTAAAAAATGTAAGTTTTCTCCTTCACTGATGTGCACTGATAAGCTGCACTGATGAGCACTGATAAGGCAGCACCGATGAGGTGGCACCAATGAGATGGCATTGATAAGGTGGCACTAATGGGCACTGATGGACACTGATAGGCCACACTGATGGGTGGCATTGATATGCAGCACTGATGGGCATTGATAGGTGGCACTGATATGCAGCACTGATGGGCATTGATAGGCGGCACTGATGGGTACTCATAGGTGGCACTGCTGGGCACTGAAAGGTTGCACTAATGGGTATTTATGGGTGGCACTGACAGGTAGCACTGATGAACACTGATGGGCACTAGGGATGAGCCAAACACCCCCGGTTCGGTTCGCAGCAGAACATGCGAACAGGCAAAAAATTTGTTTGAACACCGTTAAAGTCCATGGGACACAAACATGAATAATCAAAAGTGCCAATTTTAAAGGCTTATATGCATGGTATTGCCATAAAAAGTGTTTGGGGACCTGGGTCCTGCCCCAGGGGACATGTATCAATGCAAAAAAAAGTTTTAAAAACGGCCATTTTTTCGGGAGCAGTGATTTTAATAATGCTTAAAGTGAAACAATAGAAGTGAAATATTCCTTTAAATTTCGTACCTGGGGATGTCTATAGTATGCCTGTAAAGTGGTGCATGTTTCCCATGTTTAGAACAGTCTGAGAGCAAAATGACATTTCTAAAGAAAAAAAAAGTCATTTAAAAGTACTCGCGGCTATAATGAATTGTCGGTCCCAGCAATGCACATAAAAGTTAAAAAAAACCCTCTGGTACGGAATTTGGGGGGACCCCCACGTAATTTTTTTCCTTTTAAATTTTGGTTTGAGGTTCCCCTTAATATTCATACCAGACCCAAAGGGCCTGGTAATGGACTGTGGGGGAATGCCATGCCATTTTTTTCAATGACTTTTATGTGTATTGCCTGGACCGACAATTCATTATAGCCACGAGTACTTTTAAATTACTTTTTTTCCTTTAGAAATGTCATTTTACTCTCGGACTGTTCTAAACACGGGAAACATGCGCCCCTTTACAGGCATACTATAGACACCCCCCAGATACAAAATTTAAAGGAATATTTCACTTTTATTTTTTCACTTTAAGTATTATTAAAATCACTGCTCCCGAAAAAACTGTTATTTTTAAAACCTTTTTTTGCATTGATACATGTCCCCTGGGGCAGAACTCAGGTCCCCAAACACTTTTTATGACAATACCATGCATATAAGCCTTTAAAATTAGCACTTTTTATTTCTCCCATAGACTTTTAAAGGTTGTTCCGCGGCTTTCAAATTTGGTACGAACACCTCAAATTGTTCGGTATTCAGTGAACAGGAAAACACCCGATGTTCAAGTCGAACTAACGCTCAACTCGAACATCTGGGTAATCCATAATGGGCACTGATAGGTGGCACTGCTGGCCAATGATGGGCACTGATGGCTGGCACTGAGAGATTGCAGTGCTAGGCATCACTGGTGGAACTGGCATTTTTAATGGGCACTGATCGACAGCTGCCTGGGCACTGATTGGCATATCCCTGGTGGTCTAGGGTGGCATACCTGGTGGTCCTGTGTGATGGCCATCCCTGGTGGTGCTGGCGGCATCCTGGTGGTCCTGGGCAGGCATCAGTGCGGGGTCTGCAATGATAAACAATCAGCGCAGACCTCCCTGTCAGGAGAGCCACCGATCAGCTCTCCTCTACTCGCATCTGTCAGACGCTAGTGAGGAAAAGCCGATAAATGGCCCTTTCTGTTTACATTGTGATCAGCTGTGATTGGACATGGCTGATCACCTGGTAAAGAGCCTCCATCAGTATCAGACTGACATACCACACCACCGATCGCCGCGCTCCACGTCCCCTAGGGCGTGCGACCATGGCTTATCCTGCTGGATGTCATATGATGTCCAGTCAGGATAACTGAACCACTGCCCAGCCATCATTTTGCTATAGGCCGGGTGGGAAGTGGTTAAAGGGTTTATACTCATTTTACACATCTGAAAGAATGTCAAAAGGAGGAATATCACTGATCTACACCTCTATGCACTAAGGCACTTCCGGACAAACTTCCGGCCATGTTAGCATGGGAACGAGACTTGGAGATATCGCCTACAACACAGAAATGGCAGGGAGCCCTCTATTGGTCTAGAAAAAAAATTTCGCTGCATCTCATATTGGGAAACTACACAAAAGGTGTTTCATAGGTGGTACCTCACACCTCAAATATTAGCCCGACGACACCCTGCTTCCCATTCTCCATTATGCTGGAGAAACTGTGGACGTCTTGGATCTATCAGCCATATATGGTGGTACTGTCCAAAGATCACACTGTTATGGAAAGAGGTTTTTGCCCTAATATCCTCCATAACTGGGATACCTCAGTCTCCAACACTGGAGACTGCTCTCTTCAGCTTAGGACTGGAAAAATGGCCTTTTAAAATAAAATTTTTCACTGCACATGCTCTAATTGCTGCCAGACGCACCCTAACCAATGCATGGAAAAAACACTCAAGCTCCATCTCTTCTCTCAGTGATAGACCTTATAAAAACTCATGCTTCCTTCAAGAGAATGTTTGACCATCTGCAGGGCAGAGCTTCCATATTTCAGAACAATTGGACCTATTGGCTCAAAGACAGCAGAAATATGATTACTATCTAATATTAATATACTAACTTCCATTAATATACCACATATAGTTAGTGTAATTTCTTGGGTTACATTACTCGGTACCAATCTAATATTATTCAAGAGTTTAATTTCATGCTATGTAAATTCCTGATTTTTCCTCTCCTTTGTTTTTCCCCGCCCTCCACTCCTTCACCCTTTCCCACCCCTGGACCTTCCCATCCTACTCCCTACCTACTATACACATATGGTCTAAAATTCGTAATACAAACAACAACAAATTCCTGGAGTGCTCAAAAATGGCAGTCACCTAAGGAAATATTAGAAATAAAGCTGACCCCCAGTGCAGCTGCCTTTAAATATACATACTTTTTTTTTTGGGACCAGGTGACAGATGCACTCTGTAGGAGTCAGAAGTGCACCACTAAGGTAGTGGACCCTAGGACTGACTGCTGCGGATTGAACCCTGGAAAGTTCAGGAAGCAGGTCTACAGGATAACTAACATGGATCCCAGTGGGAGCTAGAGCATAGATTCCCCAGGGTGCGGAGTCTAAGAGCCAGCAGATGTTCACCAGAGCCCTTAGTGGTGGGGATGGACTGTGCTGCAGTCTGGCTCCAGGTTGCGGCCCCCAGGGTCTCACAGCTCACGCTCACCGTAGACTACAGGAGAAGAGGAAGGAGGCAGCAGGCTGAAACGACAGGGAAGTAAGGGGTAAGCCAAAGATCTGGGTGACTAGCAGACAAGGATAAACATAACACGCCAAAGGTCAGGGTAACAAGCAGACAGGGAGAGTCGAGAACAGGCCAAAGTCGGTAACAGGAATCAGACGTAGGAAACACAGCAAGTACACACGGAGGCTAACACACAATGGCTGATCAGCACTGCTGGCTTGCAGTGCACAGATTAATATAGGGTTCCCTGATAGGGCCTGGGGTGGGGCCATGCTTAGAGGAGAGGTTATAAAACCAGTCAGGTGAGAGGCAGCTGGTCTTTAGAGATAAACACATGGAGACAGGTAAGCTGACAGAAAACTCTATTGCATAACCATCACACTTTTTCTTATACACCTGACTTTTACGCATAGAGCGCTGCTTATTTGTGTTTTAAAATTCGTAACGCCTTATTGGATCTATTATACCCTTATTAATGAGTGCATGGCATTTTTTGATAAAGTCTTTGCTACTCATATTGTATTGTACAAACTTTCAATAAAGAACAATGTTAAAAAAAACAAAAAATGCATGGGAGATCTTAAAAATAACGTTACATGGCTATGTAACATATATTGCAATTATGTTTAATAATATGTTGTATTACATATTATTATTAGGTTACCATTAGGGATGAGCCGAACACCCCCCGGTTCGGTTCGCACCAGAACCCGCGAACGGACCGAAAGTTCGCACGAACGTTAGAACCCCATTGACGTCTATGGGACTCGAACGTTCGAAATCAAAAGTGCTCATTTTAAAGGCTAATTTGCATGGTATTGTCCTAAAAAGGGTTTGGGGACCCGGGTCCTACCCCAGGGGACATGTATCAATGCAAAAAAAACTTTTAAAAACGGCCGTTTTTTCGGGAGCAGTGATTTTAATGATGCTTAAAGTAAAAAAAAAAAAGTGAAATATTCCTTTAAATATCGTACCTGGGGGGTGTCTATAGTATGCCTGTAAAGTGACGCGTGTTTCCCATGTTTAGAACAGTCCCTGCACCAAATGTCATTTTTAAAGGAAAAAATCTCATTTAAAACTGCTTGCGGGTTTAATGTCATGTCGGGTCATGGCAATATGGATGAAAATCAGTGAGACAAACGGCATGGGTACCCCCCAGTCCATTACCAGTCCCTTTGGGTCTTGTATGGATATTAAGGGGAACCCCGCACCCAAATTAAAATAAGGAAAGGTGTGGGGCCACCAGGCCCTATATACTCTGAACAGCAGTATACAGGCGGTGCAAACAAGACAGGGACTGTAGGTTTGTTGTTAAGTAGAATCTGTTTGTAATTTTGAACATTTTTAACGTGTTTAGCTCCAGCCAAAAAATCTTTTCTAAGCTTTTTGGAAAACATAGGGAAGGGTTATCACCCCTGTGACATTTGTTTTGCTGTCTTTCCTCCTCTTCAGAAGATTTCACCTCACTTTTTTGTCCCAATGAAAAATGTTTTTTGAAAATTTGGGTTTTTTTGTGGAACAAGGATTGGAAAGCATCAGTGGAAAGGAGAACTTGTTTTCCCATATTAACTCTTACAGGAGAGAATTTCCCTTCCTAGGGGTAGATTTCATCTCACTTCCTGTTGTCTCCTTCCGTTTGCAAGTAGGAGTCGTTTGTAAGTTAGATGTTTGAAAGTAGGGTCCTGCCCTATATACTCAGCAGAAATTTGGGCCTTAGATGTTGCTGTGGCCACAACACTGTAAGCCCTCACAGGGCCCTGCTGTGAAATATTAGATCAAGAGTTGTAATTACATGCCCCTGTTGAACAGGAGCTGAAAAATTAGGCCTTAGGCACTGGTGCTGGTGCCACAACACTGCAACCCCTCACAGACACTCTAGTTGGAACGCAGGAACGAGCCCTGCTGCAAAGTATTGCATCAAAAATTGTAATTACACGCCCCTGTTAGACAGGGGCAGAAAAATTGGGCCTTAGGCACTGGTGCTGGTGCCACAACACTGCAACCCCTCACAGACACTCTAGTTGGAACGCAGGAACGAGCCCTGCTGCAAAGTATTGCATCAAAAATTGTAATTACACGCTCCTGTTAGACAGGGGCAGAAAAATTGGGCCCTAGGCACTGGTGCTGGTGCCACAACACTGCAACCCCTCACAGACACTCTAGTTGGAATGCAGGAACGAGCCCTGCTGCAAAGTATTACATCAAAAATTGTAATTACACGCCCCTGTTAAACAGGGGCTGAAAAATTGTGCCTTAGGCACTGGTGGTGGCGCCCAGAACCAAAAATGTTCTTACAAGCTATCAGCGTGATGATTGAGGAGGAAGAGGATAATTACTCAGGGATAGTCACTCAGCATCAGCATAGGCAGTCTTTGAAGGGATCTGAGATTTCAAAAAAAATTATTCGGTTACATCAGCATCAGGTGCTTGGTAGCTGGTGGTGATCCAAGACTCATTCATTTTTATGAAGGTCAGCCGATCGACCGAGTCGGTGGACAGACGCACCCTGTGATCGGTTACCACGCCTCCAGCAGCACTGAATGTGCGTTCCGAAAGAACGCTGGATGCAGGACAGGCCAGTAGCTCAATTGCATACTGTGCAAGCTCTGGCCAGTGATCCATCCTCAAGACCCAGTAACCCAGAGGATTTTCGGTGGGAAAGGTGTCCAAGTCTGATCTTGCCCCTAGGTATTCCTGCACCATGTAAAACAGACGCTGGCGATGGTTGCTGGAACCGATCATACCTTGGGGCTGCGGACCAAAAAATTGTCTGAACGCATCGGTCAGACGGCCACCTTCTCCACCGCTCCTTCTTTGACTGACCGAAGCCTCAGCAACACGTTGTCCAGAAACAGGAGTTTGTAACCTCCCAGTCTCTGGGAACGCGTTGCACAGACCTTTCTGCAAGGCCTCCCGAAGATGTTTCATCCTCTGCTCCCTCTGCGATGGCAAGATAAGGTCCGCAACCTTACCCTTGTAACGTGGATCAAGGAGGGTTGCCAGCCAGTATTGGTCCTTCTCCTTGATACCACGAATACGAGGATCCTTACGCAGGCTTTGCAGGATCAGGGAGGCCATGCAGCGTAGGTTTGCTGAGGCATTCGGTCCGGAGTCCTCTGGGTCACTAAGAACGACATGGTCCGCAGCCACCTCCTCCCAGCCACGTACAAGTCCATGTGTTTCTTGGGACTGATCCCTTAAAGACTGCTGCTGATGCTGAGTGCCAGGCTCCACCTCCATATTGACACAATCTTCCTCCTCCTCCTCTTCCTCCTCGTCCTCTTCCTGTGTGATCGGCGGGCACGCAGGAACACTGTCTGGATAAAGGGGGCCTTGAGAGCTAAGGAAGTCCTCCTCTTCCTGCCTCAAGTGCCCTGTCCATTATTCCACGCAGCGTGTGCTCCAACAGGTGGACAAGGGGGACAGTGTCACTGATGCATGCACTGTCACTGCTCACCATCCTCGTGGCCTCCTCGAATGGTGACAGGACAGTGCATGCATCCCTGATCATGGCCCACTGGCGTGGGGAAAAAAAACCAAGCTCCCCTGACCCTGTCCTGGTGCCATAGTCGCACAGGTACTCATTTATGGCCCTCTGCTGCGTGTGCAGCCGCTGCAGCATGGCCAACGTTGAGTTCCACCTGGTGGGCATGTCACAGATTAGGCGGTTCTTGGGCAGGTTAAACTCCTTTTGGAGGTCCGTCAGCCGAGCACTGGCATTATATGACCGGCGGAAATGCACACAGACTTTCCTGGCCTGCCTCAGGACATCCTGTAAGCCCGGGTACCTGCCCAAGAACCGCTGCACCACCAAGTTAAGGACGTGAGCCAAACAGGGCACATGGGTCATTTGTCCCTGTCGGAGGGCAGAGAGGAGGTTGGTGCCATTGTCGCAAACCACCATTCCTGCCTTAAGTTGGCGTGGCGTCAACCACCTCTGAACCTGCCCCTGCAGAGCTGACAGAACCTCTGCCCCAGTGTGGCTCCTGTCCCCCAAGCACACCAGCTCAAGCACCGCATGGCATCTTTTGGCCTGCGTACTTGCGTAGCCCCTTGAACGCCTACGGAGCACCGCTGGTTCCGAGGAAGAGGCCATGGAGGAAGAAGAAGAGGAGGGGGTGGAGGAGAGAGGTGTGTCACAATCAGCATTTTGGAGGCGTGGTGGCGGAACAACCTCCAACACTACTGCACCTTGTCCTGCATCCTTCCCAGCTGCCAGCAGAGTCACCCAATGCGCCGTGAAACTTAGGTAACGTCCCTGTCCATGCCTGCTGGACCATGAGTCAGCGGTAATATGCACCTTACCGCTGACCGCCCTGTCCAGCGAGGCATGGACATTGCCTTCCACATGCCGGTAGAGAGCCGGAATCGCCTTCCGTGAGAAAAAGTGGCGTTTGGGTACCTGCCACTGAGGAACCGCACATTCCACAAACTCACGGAAGGGGGCAGAGTCTACCAACTGAAAAGGCAGCAGTTGAAGTGCTAGCAATTTTGCCAAGCTAGCATTCAACCGCTGGGCATGTGGATGGCTGGGAGCAAACTTCTTTCGGCGGTGCAGCAGCTGGGGCAGGGAAATTTGCCTGGTACAATCTGACGTCGGTGTACCAAAAGCAGATTGCCCACAAGTACTTGGCTGTGACACACCTAATTCTACACCTTCATTCCTCTCACTGCAGGTCTCAGAGAGGACTGAAGGTCTAGTGGGGTTGGAAATCTCAGCTGATGAGGAGCAAGGAGAGATCCTCTTTGTTCTTTGGTGTGGGTCTTTTAGATACGCTTGCCAACGAACTGCATGGCAGGTCAACATATGTCTGGTCAAGCATGTGGTACCCAAGCGGGAGATATTTTGGCCACGCGAGATACGCTTGAGACATATGTTGCAAATAGCAGCGGTGCGATCTGATGCACTCGTCTCAAAAAAGGCCCACACCAAAGAACTTTTTGAATAACGCGCAGAGACTGCAGCGCCCTGCACATGTGGAGCTTTGGGGTGTGATGCAGTCAATGTGCTGCCCTTAGGCTGGCCCCTGGAGGGCATCCTGCCTCGTTGGTGATGTGCTGCCGCCTCCTCCTCCTCCTCCTCCTCCTCCTCCTCTCTCCTATCAGGCACCCACGTTGAGTCAGTGACCTCATCATCCCCTCCCTCCTCATCACTGGAGCAAACCTGGCAGTATGCTGCAGCAGGGGGAGCATGACTGCCAGATTGCTGTCCTTCTTGGGCACCCCCTCTGTCCGCGCTCATGTTACTGCCTTCATCGAGCTCAGTATCGTCATCAGAGCCTTCCAAACGCTGGGCATCCTCCTGGAGCATGTACCCAACACTGTGGTCAAACAGTTCGAGGGAATCCTCATGAGGACATGGTGGAGCTAGGGAAGGAGTCACTGATGACATTGAGCTGAGGGAAGAGGCCGCTGCTTTGCCAGACAAAGCACCCTGGGCATGGGTGAGAGAGGATGAGGAGGATGAGGACGGCTTGGTCATCCACTCGACCAAGTCTTCCGCATGTTGCGGCTCAACATGGCCAGCTGCCGAAAAAAAGGCCAAGCGTGTCCCATGGCCACGTGCTGATGAGGATGCACCGTCTCCACGACCAGCACTAGACACAGAACCTGCTTGCCCTCTCTTATTGGCTTGTGACTGTCTGCCTCTCCTTCTTGGCCTTCCAGACATACTAATGGCCTGTAGCTGCACTAAGCTGGGATAGAACACCTGTAATTTTCTTCAAGTAGCTTTATATACTGTAACCAGACAAGCCTGCCTGTCAGTAGGAAGATAACAGGAACGGATCTAGCTGAACACTGTGAGCAGGACGCACTGTACTAAATGTAAATAGTCTAGCTGCCTGACCGTGGTACTAATAGGATCAAATAGAACACCTGTAATTTTCTTCAGGTAGCTTTATATACTGTAACCAGACAAGCCTGCCTGTCAGTAGGAAGATAACAGGAACGGATCTAGCTGTACACTGTGAGCAGGACGCACTGTACTAAATGTAAATAGTCTAGCTGCCTGACCGTGGTACTAATAGGATCAAATAGAACACCTGTAATTTTCTTCAGGTAGCTTTATATACTGTAACCAGACAAGCCTGCCTGTCAGTAGGAAGATAACAGGAACGGATCTAGCTGTACACTGTGAGCAGGACGCACTGTACTAAATGTAAATAGTCTAGCTGCCTGACCGTGGTACTAATAGGATCAAATAGAACACCTGTAATTTTCTTCAGGTAGCTTTATATACTGTAACCAGACAAGCCTGCCTGTCAGTAGGAAGATAACAGGAACGGATCTAGCTGAACACTGTGAGCAGGACGCACTGTACTAAATGTAAATAGTCTAGCTGCCTGACCGTGGTACTAATAGGATCAAATAGAACACCTGTAATTTTCTTCAGGTAGCTTTATATACTGTAACCAGACAAGCATGCCGGTCAGTAGGAATTTAACAGGAACGGATCTAGCTGAACACTGTGAGCAGGACGCACTGCACTAAATGTAAATAGCAGGAACGGATCTAGCTGAACACTGTGAGCAGGACGCACTGCACTAAATGTAAATAGTCTAGAAGATAACAGGAACGGATCTAGCTGAACACTGTGAGCAGGACGCACTGCACTAAATGTAAATAGTCTAGAAGATAACAGGAACGGATCTAGCTGAACACTGTGAGCAGGACGCACTGCACTAAATGTAAATAGCAGGAACGGCTCTAGCTGAACACTGTGCGCAGGACGCACTGCACTAAATGTAAATAGCAGGAACGGATCTAGCTGAACACTGTGAGCAGGACGCACTGCACTAAATGTAAATAGCAGGAACGGATCTAGCTGAACACTGTGAGCAGGACGCACTGCACTAAATGTAAATAGCAGGAACGGATCTAGCTGAACACTGTGAACAGGACGCACTGCACTAAATGTAAATAGCAGGAACGGATCTAGCTGAACACT
The DNA here is from genome assembly GCF_042186555.1 of Aquarana catesbeiana. Taxonomy (NCBI): domain Eukaryota; kingdom Metazoa; phylum Chordata; class Amphibia; order Anura; family Ranidae; genus Aquarana; species Aquarana catesbeiana. The sequence goes on along the minus strand of NC_133325.1, from coordinate 249,104,147 downwards.
GTGAGCAGGACGCACTGCACTAAATGTAAATTGCAGGAACGGATCTAGCTGAACACTGTGAGCAGGACGCACTGCACTAAATGTAAATAGTCTAGAAGATAACAGGAACGGATCTAGCTGAACACTGTGAGCAGGACGCACTGCACTAAATGTAAATAGCAGGAACGGATCTAGCTGAACACTGTGAGCAGGACGCACTGCACTAAATGTAAATAGCAGGAACGGATCTAGCTGAACACTGTGAGCAGGACGCACTGCACTAAATGTAAATAGCAGGAACGGATCTAGCTGAACACTGTGAGCAGGACGCACTGCACTAAATGTAAATTGCAGGAACGGATCTAGCTGAACACTGTGAGCAGGACGCACTGCACTAAATGTAAATAGTCTAGAAGATAACAGGAACGGATCTAGCTGAACACTGTGAGCAGGACGCACTGCACTAAATGTAAATAGCAGGAACGGATCTAGCTGAACACTGTGAGCAGGACGCACTGCATTAAATGTAAATAGTCTAGATAGAAGATAACAGGAACGGATCTAGCTAAACTGAATACAGTGTATATATATATATGCAACACCTGGGATGCATATATATACACAATACACTGTAAGTGCAGCTAACTGACTGACTGTTCTGCCTAATCTATCTAACTCAAATCAAATGACACTGTCTCTCTCTCTCTCTATCTCTCAGCACACCGGAACACACACTACACAGGGCCGCCGTGCAGGCGGCCTTATATAGTGTGGGGTGTGTACTAAATCCCCTGAGCCATAATTGGCCAAAGCCACCCTGGCTTTGGCCAATTACAGCTCTCTCTACTGACAGCGCTGTGATTGGCCAAGCATGCGGGTCATAGTGCATGCTTGGCCAATCATCAGCCAGCAATGCACTGCGATGCCGCAGTGAATTATGGGCCGTGACGCGCCACACGAATTTAGCGCGAACGGCCCATAACGTTCGCAATTCGGCGAACGATCGAACAGCCGATGTTCGAGTCGAACATGGGTTCGACTCGAACACGAAGCTCATCCCTAGTTACCATTACCTTTACATCGTTGTTCAAACATATGCAATAGACAAAGCCATGGCCACATATACAGTTGTTGGGTGCTTAACTATCCTGAAACAAAATATATATTTGTCGACCACTAACAAGTGACCCTATTCTCAGCAAATACTTGGGGGGCTCACCAGCAATTGTATATAGGCAATCTACTTTGCTAAGGGACCGGATGGTCGCCGCCAGCCACTATAGTAGACCAAATACAAACAACCATGATAATTCTGGACTATTTAAATATGGGAGATGCTTGTTTTTCCCTTGGATCCTGGAGGGATCATCCTTCAGATTACCAAATGGCAAATCTTTATTTGTTAAACAACATGTAACATGTCAGACACAGGGAGTAGTGTATATTATGCTTTGCCCCTGTGGAGCTATTTATGTGGGGAAGACAATCAGGTCCTTTTAGAAAAGAATTTCGGATCATATTTCATACATTAGGAATTGCCTTGTTAATGCCCCTATTGGCGGTCATGTCGGAGAACGACATAACTTTGAGGAATCTCCTATAAAACTTTAAGTTATTGAAGTTAGGATCCTAGGGAGGGGGGGATCTAGACCAAAGAGTTCTACGAAAATCTAGAATCTAGGTGGATATCTAACCCTAAAGCCACTAACCCTCCTGGGTTAAATGATATGCTGAGCTACAAACCCTTCCTTTAAGCTACAATACAACTTTAGCAAATAACCCTGCTTGGTACGACATCCAAAACCAAGTATAATATGAAGAAGTTTGGCAATGTGTCGGGACTGGTGGTGAACTGGAGGAAGTCTGCACTATTGCCACTAGATACACCCAAGGGTCAGGACTTATTGGGAATTCCATGCCTAAAAGTAGTTTCAATGATTCGTTATTTGGGTATAAATATGTCAAAAGATCCCAATCAGTACATTGTAGATAACCTAGTTCCATTACTGGGCAAATTTGAGCGTAAAATTGATATCTGGAGTCGGCTGCCCCTGTCCGTAGCAGGAAGGGGCAACTTAATTAAGATGGTCTGGTTGCCTCAATTGTTGTACTTGTTACATAATTCACCAGTGTGGGTGAATAAAAAAGTGGTTTAAAAAGATAGATTCACTCTTTAGGGAACTGTTATGGAGGAGAGGAAAGGCCAGGATCAGCCTTCAGAACCTACAGCTGCCAGTTAAAGAAGGAGGAATAGCTCTCCCGCATCCGAGGTGCTACTTTTTGGCGGCACAGCTACAGCATGTAGGGGGTGCATGTGCTGATAGAGGTTTGTTAACTTTGGAGGCACCCCATAAAACCATAGTGGAGGCACTGGAGGCAGACTCATTAACTGGTAGCGGTCCCACAACCAAGTTAATAACAAAAGTTTGGAAAGCAACTAAGACCTTAATGGGATATACCGGGTTTACAGAATTTGCTCCCCTCTGGCACAACAGAAACCTACAGGAGATTGTGGCTATGGGGGAATTTAAGGAATGGGTGAGGTGGGGTATAAATAGATTAGCCCAACTGTACCGAGGGAACGTATTGAAAACCTTTGAGGATCTTCAAAAAGAATATAGTATCCCAAAACAAAAATTTTTTAGGTATCTACAAATGAGAGCGGCTCTGGAGGTACAATTTAGGGTAGGTCCCCTAGTTTGGACAGATGCTGTACTGCTACAGAGAGTGATTAGACCGGGGCAGATGAAGGGTTTTATTTCCAGAATATACACGCAATTATGCAAGGAAACCATCGTTAGATCAGAGCACCTCGGCTGCAGGGAGGGGTGGGAGAAGGATGTGGGAAAGTTAACTGATACACAATGGAGGGAAATTTTGGAGGTGGGGCAGGAGGTTTCAGTTTCACCTGCACAGAGACTCTCTCACCTAATGTTGCTATACAGAGCATACTACACCCCCAAAAAACTATTCCGCTTTGGTGTAAGTCCCGATGCCAAATGCCACAGGTGTGGGGAGGAGGGTGACCTGATTCATATGGTATGGAGGTGCCCTAAACTGGTACGGTACTGGTTGGGGGTTGTGGGCTCTATTGGAGACAAGTGGGGGATTTCTTTAGAGGCAGATGTCAGACTCTGCATTCTTGGATATAGGGTATGGAGTCTGGAGGAGACAGCGGTTAAGATAGCGGTTTTGAGATGCTTATACCAAGCTCGGAAGCTTATTATGCAGAGATGGCAATCAGCCCTCCCCCCGGCAGTTGATGAGTGGGTTAAAACAATAAACGACGTAATATGGAAGGAGAGAGCCCTATATATCAGAAGAGGGAGCCTTAAAAAATTTAAAAAGATGTGGAACCCCTGGTTAGTAAGCGTAGGGTGTCAGGAATAAAAGGGAGGTCCTGGATTAGGGAGGGACAAGAGCAAGGGGAAGATGGGAGGGTATGGGGGAAAATAACTACCTGTCGTCCTAATGTACCATATGAGGCTAGCTGTTGGATAAGATATGTAGAAGTAATAGGAGTGTGGAGTGGAACGGCTGAGGGGCATATGGCCTCTCTTCTAACAGAGTATGTATACCTCAACTTGCGGATGTTTTTAACATGGTGTATGTAAAGTTAAGAAATGTTAATAAAGATTATTTAAGAGAAAAAAAAAAAGTATAATATGATCTAGTTAAGTGGGGATGGATATATTATATGAGTAGGCATATGATATTTTAATATGATGAGATTTTGCTTTTTGTAAATTGTCTTATAGACATACATCCATTGACATATTGGTAATTGCTATGTATCTTCCATTTCCCTTCCCCCCTCCTTTTTATTTTTGTATTGACCGTGTTCTATTTTAGGTGGCAACAGCCTACACTATGTGAACGTGTGAGCGCCACCTATGAGTGGCCACACGTGTGTGGGGCAACCCATGCTGCGGGCTACAATTTTTGAGTCCAACAGGGGAGTTTCTATTTCCCTTCCATCTAGCTTCTACTATGTCATCATGGTAACCTAATAATAATAATATGTAATACAACATAATATTAAACACAAATGCAATATATGTTACATAGAGCCATGTTCTGTTATTTTTAAGATCTACAATGCAGTTTTTACAGCTTAATCTATATCCAATAGCCATCTGGTGAATACTAATTGGGAAGTACTTAGGGCTGAAACAAATAATTGATTAATCGACAACTAATCGATTATGAAATTGATTACTATTTTCATAATCGATTAATTGGCCAGTACCATAGTGGGGTTAAAAAAACTAAAATTAGCCCTTTATAGTACAAAAAGAGCAAATAAATTGCTACTGGAAATATTACTTTCACTGGTGCTTTTTGCAGAAACGCACTACACTTCATTTAACGTTCACGTCTATGCTTTTTTCAGCTGCTGCGTATTTGGAAAGGGTCAAGAACTTTTCTTAATACAAAATGGTGCTTTTTTGGTTCAAAATATTTCAATGGAGAAACTGCAGAAAAGCATGTAATTCTTTTTTGCAGCAATTTGTGTTTTTTAATTTGCCCAACAAATTGGCCAAAAAAAGGTATAAAAAAATGCAAAATCTCAGCAAAATCACATGTGCAAAAATCAGAAGGCACAGTAAAAATCACTGCAGAAACAGATCAAAAGCTAACTGCATAGGTGTGTACCGAGCCTTATGCTGGCCACACAGATCAATTTTCAGACGAGAATATTCATACGAAAAATCTTTGTACATTTGCTGAATGAAAGAATGCTGTTTGAAATTTTCACTTGCTTTTAAAATTCTGAATGAAAACCACATACACTGTCTGAAAATTCCTTTGACCAAGAAGTTTTCTATTATTTCTAAATTTTCCCATCACTGTGGTTGAAAACAAACGTCGATTTGACCCAACTAACGATTAAAAAAATCAAACGAATGTTCTTAAAATGACATTTTTTTGGGAAGGAAGACATTGTTTTTGTGTGGCCAGCATATAATATATTACAGTTCTGTTTGAAAATCTGCAAAACAGTCTTTAACTTTTTTTCTTTTAAATAAAATGTAATAAAATGTGATCTCTGAGTCTGATATTTACTAGATTTAACCTCTAATAGTATATACAGTATATCTCATCTGTCTGTTATTCTCAGAGTGGATTAAAGATTTTACTCCCTAACCATATAGTTGGTTACTTATATTTACCACTGCATATAGACATATTTAAGAATAAAGTGCCTTTTTTTAAACTTTACATATTAACTAAATTATACACCTCACTTTGAGGTTATTAACCGATTAATCAAAACAATAATCAGCCAACTAAATGATTGTGAAAATAATCATTAGTTGCAGCCCTAGAAGTACTAATAGTGATAGTAATATCAAGTCCCGGGAGACCTCTATAGATCCTAAATATCTCCATCACATTGTTCATCCTACGGTAAGTGGTCCATCACATGTAGTTGTCATGCATAACCATATAGGTTAAAATATTGATCACTTGATCACTACTAGACATATTGTGCTTTTTAAATACTTTAGACTCTATGTGTCTCCGGTTGAAATCTTCCTAGTGCTCTGGCGCCTGCCCATGGATTGGTTATGCACGTGTGGCTCATCTACAAGGTGGGACTCATTGTTACATAGTAGGCGAGGTTGAAAAAAGACATGATTCCATCAAGTCCAACCTATGTGTGTGATTTTATGTCAGTATTACATTGTATACCCCTGTATGTTGTGGTCGTTCAGGTGCTTATCTAATAGTTTTTTTTTAAATTATCGATGCTCCCCGCTGAAACCACTGCTTGTGGAAGAGAATTCCACATCCTAACCACTCTTATGCCCTGTACACACGGTCGGACTTTGTTCGGACATTCCGACAACAAAATCCTAGTATTTTTTCCAACGGATGTTGGCTCAAACTTGTCTTGCATACACACGGTCACACAAAGTTGTCGGAAAATCCAATCGTTCTAAACGCGGTGACGTAAAACACGTACGTTGGGACTATAAACGGGGCAGTGGCCAAAAGCTTTCATCTCTTTATTTATTCTGAGAATGCGTGGCACTTTGTCCGTCGGATTTGTGTACACAAGATCGGAATTTCCGACAAAGGATTTTGTTGTCGGAAAATTTTATAGCTTGCTCTCAAACTTTGTGTGTCGGAAAATCCGATGGAAAATGTGTGATGGAGCCTACACACGGCCAGAATTTCCGACAACAAGGTCCTATCACACATTTTCCGTCGGAAAATCCGACCGTGTGTACGGGGCATTACAGTAAAGAACCCTCTACGCAGTTTAAGGTTAAACCGCTTTTCTTCTAATTTTAGTGAATGGCCACATGTCTTATAAAGTTCCCTTTCATGGAAAAGATTTATCCCTACTGTGGGGTCACCAGTACGGTATTTGTACATTGAAATCATATCCCCTCTCAAGCGTCTCCTCTCCAGAGAGAACAAGTTCAGTGCTCTTAACCTTTGCTCATAACTAAGGTACTCCAGTCCCTTTATTGGTTTTGTTGCCCTTCTCTGGACTCTCTCCAGTTCCAGCACATCTTTCCTGAGTGCTGGTGCCCAGAACTTGACAGCATACTCCAGGTGTGGCCGGACCAGAGTCCTGTAGAGTGGGAGAATTATTGTTTTATCTCTGGAATTAATCCCCTTTTTAATGCATGCCAATATTCTGTTTGATTTGCTTGCAGCAGCTTGGCATTGCATGCCATTGCTGAGCCTGTCATCTACTAGGACCCCCAGGTCCTTTTCCATCCTAGATTCCCCCAGAGGCTCTCCCCCTAGTGAGTAGATTGCATTCATATTTTTGACACCCAAATGCATTTTTTTACATTTTTCTACAATAAACCTCATTTGCCATGTAGTTGCCCACCCATTAATTTGTTCAGAACTTTTTGCAAGGTTTTGCAGTTATTAAGTTATTGCCCTGCTTAGCTTAGTATCGTTGTCAAATACTGAGATTGAGCTGTTTATGCCATCCTCCAGATCGTAGTATAAATGGTATTGTTTTTTTTTTTAATAGTTTTTTTTTAATTATCGATGCTCCCCGCTGAAACCACTGCTTGTGGAAGAGAATTACACATCCTAACCACTCTTATGCATAGATGAGTACTGTGTGGTCTTCATGAGCCCTGATGAAGCAGTGGCAAAAGGCGCCAGTACATGAGGACCTATCAGTACTCATCCTGTTGCTACAGAATTCTATGAAGGAAACTGCCATATGTGGCTTTTATATTCTATGTGTTTGTCGCATACCTGGTAGCAGAGCCTGATGTGTAGAGGGAGACCTCTCGTACAGCCCCGGCTCAAGGGCTACTGGAGTTGCGACAGTGACTGTGAGATCACGGTGAGGTAAGAGTGCTTGCAGGATCTTCCGTTGGTTGCAGAAGTGTGTGGCAGGTGTGTCACCTGAGCTGGGCTGGACAGCTGAAGCAGTGGATGGCAACAGAAACAGCAGGTGCAGGAACACAGCAGTTGTAGGACCAGTGTCACCAGACAAACGGATAACTGAATGCAGAGTCAGACAAGCCAGGTTAGCAACAAAGGATTATGTATCAGCATAAACAGCAGGCAGAGAATGGTCAAGGTGAAGGAAGAGGGTGGCAACAGGAGATCAGGCAGATGGAAGATATAACAAAGTCTTCAAGGCAAGCATGGTCAGGATTAGGGATGAGCCGAACACCCCCCTGTTCGGTTCTGTCTGTTTTTTATTGTCATAAAAAGTGTTTGGGGACCTGGGTCCTGCCCCAAGGGACATGGATCAATGCAAAAAAAGTTTTAAAAACGTCAGTTTTTTCAGGAGCAGTGATTTTAATAATGCTTAAAGTGAAACAATAAAAGTGTAATATTCCTTTAAATTTCGTACCTGGGGGGTGTCTATAGTATACCTGTAAAGGGGCGCATGTTTCCCGTGTTTAGAACAGTCTGACAGCAAAATGACATTTCAAAGGAAAAAAGTCATTTAAAACTACTCGCTATTAATGAATTGTCGGTCCGACAATACACATAAGAGTTCATTGAAAAAAACGGCATGGGATTTCCCCACAGGCCCTTCAGGTCTGGTATGGCTATTAAGGGGAACCCGCGCCAAAATTAAAAAAAAAAAAAAAGGCGTGGGGGTCCCCCTCAAAATCCATACCAGACCCTTCAGGTCTGGTATGGATTTTAAGGGGAGCCCCGCGCCAAAATTAAAAAAAGAATGGCGTGGGGTCCCCCCAAAAATCCATACCAGACCCTTATCCGAGCAAGCAACCTGGCAGGCCGCAGGAAAAGAGGGGGGATGAGAGAGTGCCCCCCCTCCTGAATCGTACCAGGCCACATGCCCTCAACATTGGGAGGGGTCCCCCCAAAGCACCTTGTCCCCATGTTGATGGGGACAAGGGCCTCATCCCCACAACCCTTGCCCGGTGGTTGTGGGGGTCTGCAGGCGGGGGGGCTTATCGGAACCTGGAAGCCCCCTTTAACAAGGGGACCCCCAGATCCCAGCCCCCCGTGTGAAATGGTAAGGGCCTACCATTTCACAAAAAAAGTGTCAAGAATGTTAAAAATGACAAGAGACAGTTTATGACAATTCCTTTATTTAAATGCTTCTTCTTTCCATCTTCTTTCTTCTATCTTCTTTCTTCTATCTTCCTTCAGTTTCTTCCTCCATCTTCTTCTTCCTCTGGTTCTTCCTCCGATGTTTTCGTCCGGCATCTTCCTCCACTTAGTTTTCTTCCCTTCTTTGTTCTCGGGCCACTCCGCATCCATGATAGGAGGCTCCCGCTGTGTGACGCTTCTTGTCTTCTGACGGTTCTTAAATAACTGAGGGCGGGGCCACCCAGTGACCCCGCCCCCCTCTGATGCACGGGGACTTCCCTTTGGCTTTCCCCGTGACGTCAAAGGGGGGCGGGGTCACCCGTTATGTAACGGGTGATCCCGCCCCCTCTGACGTCATAGGGAAAGCCTTCCGGGAAGTCCCCGTCAAGACTTTTTTTCCTTTGAAATGTCATTTTGCTGTCAGACTGTTCTAAACACGGGAAACATGTGCCCCATTACAGGCATACTATAGACACCCCCCAGGTATGAAATTTAAAGGAATATTACACTTTTATTGTTTCACTTTAAGCATTATTAAAATCACTGCTCCTGAAAAAACGGCTGTGTTTAAATTTTTTTTTGCATTGATCCATGTCCCCTGGGGCAGGACCCAGGTCCCCAAACACTTTTTATGACAATAACTTGCATATAAGCCTTTAAAATTGGCACTTTTGATTTTTCCCATAGACTTTTAAAGGTTGTTCTGCAGCTTTCGAATTTGCCGCGAACACCCCAAATTGTTTGCTGTTCGGCGAACAGCCGATGTTCGAGTCGAACATGAGTTCGACTCAAACTCGAAGCTCATCCCTAGTCAGGATAAGCCGGGTCAAACACAGGAATCAAGCAGAGATCACAGGAACAGGTACACCGGTAAAGTTGCAGATTTATCGGCCATTTGGCGCCAGTATTATTGGCTAACGTGCGTGCGCTATTTTGCGCATATGTGTTTGCGCTATTGTGTCCGCCCATGTGCATAGCATAAGCCTATGCCTGGAAAGGCAGGCACCTGAAGATGCCTCTGCCTAGGAGCTTTGGCTGCACTATAGCCAGCACGTCCCTGACAGTGTTTTATGAGATGTTAATGTTGACAACAATGTTGTTTTAATAACTGATACTGAAATAAATTTCCAATGTTGTAACAAATTTTGAATAGTTACTCCTCTTTTTGGGCCTGCATAGTCTGATCCTTTTTTAAATGTTTTCTACAAATTAAAAAGTGTGTGAGATGGGGGCGTGGTTGGCAGCCGGAGGAGATGGCCGCATTGTGAACCAGCTCCAGCTCCACAGAATCTAACGAGCAACACATGGCAAAAAGAGGCGCTTAAAAACATCACCCAGCACCTGGTACTGAGTCTGAGGGAAGGTAGCGACATGAGGGGGAAAAGAAAAGACCGTGAAGGGCCCCACAGACTTACGGATTTCTTCAGTCTGGCAGGAGCATGGACCTCCCAAGATGTCACCGGCGCTGCAGCTTTTACACACAGAAGAATAGGGGCGGCCGCTTCTACAAGGAAAATCTCCCAACAGTATAACTCAGCAGCTCAGGACAAAGGAGAACACTCGCCTCCATCCACATTTAACAGCCCAGTGAAACAAAGGAGGAAATTAGCGGCCGACGGAGACACAGTGAGTGATTCCCCTCTTGACACTGACAGTCACAGTGACAAGCGGCTTCAGTAAGAAGCTGGATGCCTTTCCTACTGTGGGACAGCCCATCTTACTCAGACTCTGCACTTAAAGAAATGCTTATCACTGCGTGGAGCACTACAGCATGACATGTCAAACTTTATGAGACAAACTCACAGAGAGATTGAGGCCATAGGAGACAGAGTTGACCACATTGAGAATAAACTAAGTGATTACACACTGGCACATAACGAGGTGGTAGATGCCCATGACGATTTGGCAGAAGAAATCCGCAACATGAAAATCAAAATGGTGGATATCGAGGACCGGTCCCGCCAGAATAATGTGAAATTTAGAAGTATTTAGGAAACGGTCCCCCCGGCAGAGCTCTGTCCATTTTTTGCAAAAAATTATAGCTGAACTTCTTCCAGCAAAAAAATCATACAAATTGGTTATTGATAGGTCTCATCGCCTCCCCAAACCATCATATCTACCAGAGCGTGTACTGAGAGACATGATAGCAAAGATCCACGTTAAGGATCAGCTCATGTACTTCTCCCGCAAGCGCAACTCACTGCCAGAACCCTACTCAAGAATCTCCTTATATACTGATCTTTCACAGGCAACCATACAAGCCCATAAGAATCTGATCACCATTACAAAGATCCTGAGAAACAACAATATTCTCTATAAATGGAAATTCCTGACTAAGCTGTCCATTGAGAGAAATAACAAAACCTCAATTGTATCCACTCTAGAAGAAGGTTTTGAGCTAGTGAAGTCATGGGGACTTCTTCCACAGGATGAAGAGGACATCACGGACCCGTCGGCCCACACCCAAGTTCTCAGTGAGGGAACTTCATACCAGCCTCAAGGCCTCGTAAGTTCAAAGTTTTATTGGTATAAAGTCACTGTATCCCATACTATGATCCTGTCTGGTTGGACTTTATAATCCCTGTTGGATATGTGTACAGGAGTCACCTGTACCCTAAAAGTTCTCCTTAACTGACATGAATGGAGCTACAACATTTCATGTATTTTGTTTTTCTTCTTTTTCATTTTTTGTTGTTGTTACCACATTTGTTTTATCTTCAACCAGCAACATTCTCATCTTGAAGACAGATCAGACATTTGCAATCCAAACAAATTTGATGGTACTTAAGTTCCTATTATCAAATGCCAAAGGACTTAACAGCCCCTACAAGAGAAGGGCACCATGAAAGGAAGCAGAAAACGACCTCTTTGACATTTTGTGTGTGCAGGAGTCCCACTTCTTGGCTGCAATGCCCCCTAGTTGTACTCACAAACTATTCCCGCACATATACCAAGCCAACTACAAGAAAAGAAACAAGGGGATATGGTAGCAATAAGAGATTCAATCTCCTTTAAATGACATGCCTCTCTGCTGGATGAAGAAGGCAGATATATAATCCTGGTTGCAGAACTTAACGGTGCCCTTTATACCCTACTAAATATCTATGCCCCAACAAGCAACAAATAAGGTTCAACAGAAGAACTCTGGCCAAGGCTCACACAATCCAAAAGATCCAGCTACTAACATTCCTATTGACCTGGAAATTGACACGAGATCAAGGAATCCAGCACGGAAATCAGGACTTGACCGTGGCGCTATCATAATACATCAGAGAGAGACTACACATTCTTCTCCAATCCCCACAATACCTACTCAAGAATTGACTGTTTTATTACAGATAAAAACTTTCTGCAGAAAGTAATAAGGGCCAAAATGTATAATATTGCATGGTCCGACCATGTCCCTATCTCTCTTAAGATATCAGAGGGGTGCACAGGTAAAAATATGTCATTGTGGAAGAATAATACCTATGTGTTGCCTCACCCAGAATACATATCAGAGGTGAGGACAAAGCTGGAGGAGTTCTTCTCAATTAATTTAGGCTCCTCTAGCAGTATCTCTGGGGCACCCACAAGGCCTTTGTTAGGGGTATATTGATCCAGACAGCCTCCAGAGAGAGGAAAAAGACAAATTTACCCATATCAATTCTACTTGCTGAAATTACCCTTTTGGAAAACCAGCATAAAAAATCTTCCCAAGGCACATTTTTGTGAAGACTCACACCTCAGAGAGGAACTCAAAATGCCATTAATAACAGACCATGACAAATACATCAAAGGTCTAAAATTAGCATCTTACTCACAAAACAATAGAGCATGGAAAAAAATCGGCCTTACAACTGTAATGGAAATTTGTAAGTTCTGTATATAATTGTATTGTATTTTGTATGTATTGCACACTGCCCTCACTGTGCATACAGCACTAATAATGTTTTCAGTAAATGTTTACATTCTTTCGAGTCCTGATTAGAATTAGCCTGCCTATGCAATGCCCCTTGTTACCATAAATGTACAATTGTAATATTAATGTGATACCTACGTAATCATGTGCATAAAAACCTTCAATTGCGTCATAATAAAGCAGAACAGTTATTTGGAAAGATGCTGAGCGTATCTTTTGTGTCTGTTCCCTACTGCAGTAGTTATTATTAATTTGGAACCACTAATCAATATGAGGATAGGAGTTGCCTATCATCAATTTAACTGAGTCAGCATGGCGAACTTTGCCTTAGGAGGGGATTCCAGGTGACCCTGAGTATCCGAAATGAGGAGCTTGAGACGATCCGGGAATTTCTGATAACCAGCTGGCTGAGGTAAGCCTTTTGCTTACATTTGAGTTATCAGACTTCCTTGATCGGTAAGGCATTTTCGGGACAAAGGGTACCTATTTTACTCCCCTTAATCAAACTGTATTGATTGGTGGTTATATGTTATGTTGTCCCTGTCTATTGTCCATCGGAGTGTTATAAATAAGAAAGGGAAGAATAGTACTGTTCACAGGTATATGTAGTACATCTGCTAGATAAAGTAGTTTAGAGGCAAGAGGGTATAGGCATATGTAGAGAAGACTGGCCAGTCATTATGGGCATTGGATTAAGTAAGGGAATGAAGGGTAAGAGACCCTCAAAAATGCCCAGCGCAAGAGGAGCGCTATATATGAACCGAAGGTGCAGTTCCGCCTATACTGAGCCCCTATATTAATGGTTAAAGTGTACAGGGATCCACAATGGGTAACTGGGTTACCAAGGTCCACAGGGACTAAGAATCATGCAGAGTAAACAGCTAGAGAAACAGCTATCTATGTGAGCAGGATGGATGAAGGGTGACATTAACACTAGACAGAAAGGAACATTTTCATGTTAAGTTGTGGGATGAATTTGGGGTCAGGCACTACAACTAGTAAAAATCAGAAATAGAGAAATGAGAGGTAAAACAGAATACTTTATATGTTGTCAGAGAGGGAAGATGGGATGAGCACTCTGGCTGCCCATCTGATCATAGAAGCTAGATATAAAAGATATCTGAACAAAATAAGGAAAGCAAAATTTAGGCAGGGAAATATTAATGAGAGTTAAAAGAAATTGAGAGAATGATATGCATGTGTTGTGTACAAATGGGAAAAATGTAAGCGATTTTAGAGAGATATTGGTGTGTGTGCGAATGCTGGGAGCTTTAGTTCTATCCCTTGTGTGTGTCATGTACGCAGATGTGACCCCCTCCTTTGCGCTCTCATGAAAGAAATGTGGCTGGGATGAGAGGTTAGTGATAAGCTGGAAGGACACCATGCCAATTTCTGTTTTTTAGACAAAACATTTATAACAAAATGTGCCGGGTTAACAAATCTAATGGTAAACAATGTGATCACAATTATTTTGAATCTGTTTTCCAAACATGGTAAAATGAAGGTTACATTTAACCGTGTATTACACAAATTGAATATCCTTTGATAGTGGAAACAGTGCATTTAAAAAAGGGAAATTAAGTAAAATTAAGTAATAATGAGTATTAATTTCTAATATGAGTTTAACAATTATATAGATATATTGAAACTGGTTTAGACAACCTTTGGTTGGAAATGAAATCCAGGGAAATTTGTAAAAATGGGATTAGTTTAGATTAAGATAACAATTTTTGTAATTTAACATTTATTCAATAAGCTCTTATTGAGAGAAAAAAAAAGATTAAGATGAGGTTGTTATTTTGAATAAAGCTGCCATAATATTTAACAAAGCCAAGATGGATGGGATACATAAGAAGTTTTTCTACAAAAATGAAATTTCAAGGTTCTTGATAACAACTTGAATTGCGGTCCGTGATGTGAGAGTTGTTATAAATAACATTTAAATATAACAGACCCATCACATCAAGTCCACACACCCTGTTAGGATAGATGCCACCTGCAGCCAGTTGTTTTATAGTTTTTGATGCTTTATGGTCCATCATCATGGTCCTTTTGTTTTTATTTTTGAAATCCAAAGCAGAATATGTGGATTATGAAATGATGTGCCCCTTTTTCTTGTAAGTACAGTGGTATAAGCAGAAGAATAGTTTTGGATTTATGGACATCTCTCCATGACCGCAGGGTATTGTTATCATTTATTATATTATTGCCAGGAAAAAGTTGTCTTTTGAAACATGAAACTGGAGTTCTTACACAAACAGTGTGATAGAAAACAAGCCATTGTAATATATTTATGCAAGCTGGACCCAGTAATGAAGGGTTCATCCCGATATATCAGAGCTGCAGCTTTTATGCAAAGGTGCTATTAGACAAAGTTAGATATTGTTTTGGTCAAACATTTAATTTTTAATGGTCCAACATTCTGTGCAGCAAATATACAGCTAACTAAATGTTTGTCTAATGAAAGGTTTAAAATATGAGTTTGTTTATGTACAAAGCTAACAATGAAAAATGCGTACATTTATTCAAAAGAAAGGAAAAGACACGTGTTAAATTGATAGTGTAGGAATCAGCTGCTGTGAGCCCAGTGCGGGACACACTCCCTGAAGACCCAGATATTAAATTTTTTGTAGATTTGAGCATGCAGTTTATCACCCAGAAGGATACTCTGTATTCAAAGTCATTGGATCCTTTTTCCCCAGCTCAAGAAGCAGAGCTCCATGTTTTAGCAAAGCCTGTGAGCTACAAAAAGAGTGTATATTTATATAGATAGTCGAGATATAGAGAGCTTTTGGTTCCATTTGAAGGGCCAGAAGTCTGTTTTTACTTCAGCATGTAAACCAATAAAATATGCCAAGTTAATTTGATTGGCTGTTTTCAGCCTTCCAGCTTCTTGCTGAGGTAGCCATATTAACTTTCACACATGGTAGCAGATCAGGTGACTAAGGATGCTGCATAACAGCCCCGGACACTTGATGGGTCTGTGCAACTCACAGATTCCACCCTAGTTCTGGCCCAGTATAGCTGGGATTAATAATACAACTTTAAGGACCCCAGAACAAGAAGATCAAGTGGTCCACAGGGGGCAACTTCTTATGAAACAGGACTTTGGAAAAGGTGATCATTTATGTCTGCCAGCCACTCTTTTTCCTCCAGCTTGACACATGGACCATGTCATCAGTCACAAGCAGTTATGGCTGCCTTAGTAAATGAGCATGGGATAGAGCCAGGGTTCACCACAGTTGTTTTACTAACATACCACTTCTTGTTTTACCTGTTACCAAAGGTGTTACCAAAAGCTGAACATCCCTTCCAGAGATTACAAAAAAGATATATCCAGATGCCCAAGTCAGGATCTTACAAGTATGCATTTTGTCTGTATGGACATGTTTTTTGGATGTCCAGTGGCAAATGCTACTGCAAAGGCCACAGTAAAAAGTGTTATCAGAAGTAGTTTGTAAGTACAGAGTGCCAGAAAGTACAGATAGTAACAGAGGAAATAATTTTTATAGGAGAGTCCTTACTAGAAGTTTTGAGGTTTTATTTTTACATCCCCTACTGTCTACAATATAGCGGACAGAGTAAAGTAAGAAACTAGAAAACTTTTGCCTGAATGTTTTCTTATATTTTATCAAGCCTCTAAGGGGGATGTTGGACTCTCTCCCTATGGGATTTGGTTTGGGAGTGTGTTACTCACTTGCTTATATTTTGTCTCAGCAGCTGAAGTCCTCCATTCAGATCTCACAGAGAATGTTGCTGATCTTTTAAGGTTTTTGACAAACTTATTTATGTGTTTTCTCCCCAATTCCAGATCCTAATAGTTTGGAAGGATCTAAAACTAAAGCCAGGTGACTTGTGGATTGTTAAGAGACATTTATATATAAAGAAATGTTTGGAGACTCAATACAGCATCTATTTCATGTACAGTTTTTGCAAAACTTGAAGGAAAAGTCACCTGGATCCACACCAGACACTGCAAAACTGACTTAATTAAAGAAATCTCTGTGTTTGATTTGTTTCCCTCTTGTCATCACAGTCTAGGGTACTTTTTGATTCAATTACTTTAATTGTAAGGGATATATATATTTGAAAAATAGTTTAGCCATGTTGAAGTCATATTTGTCTTTTGTATGTCTTCCATTTTATGTAGAATTGTCTGTGTTTACATATGCTGATAAGTCAGCATGTCCACAATTCAGCTAGAAGGCCATTCTGGCCACAGGAGTGTACAGCCAGTACTCTGTAAATATGTCTTATCAATCATTTGTTTTTCACAATGAAAAGTCATTTTGTAATGAAAAAGTTGCTCAGCTATTATTTTCTCCACAATGGAGTTTTTTGCCTCTTTGGCCAGGACTACCTCCACCTAAGCGTGTGGAGGTTCCAGGTTAAAGGTGATAGCAGGTATGGTTAGTGATTGTAATGGAAATTTGTAAGTTCTGTATATAATTGTATTGTATTTTGTATGTATTGCACACTGCCCTCACTGTGCACACAGCACTAATAATGTTTTCAGTAAATGTTTACATTCTTTTGAGTCCTGATTAGAATTAGCCTGCCTATGCAACGCCCCTTGTTACCATAAATGTACAATTGTAATATTAATGTGATACCTATGTAATCATGTGCATAAAAACCTTCAATTGCATCATAATAAAGCAGAACAGTTATTTGGAAAGATGCTGAGCGTATCTTTTGTGTCTGTTCCCTACTGCAGTAGTTATTATTAATTTGGAACCACTAATCAATATGAGGATAGGAGTTGCCTATCATCAATTTAACCGAGTCACAACTCAAACAAAAAAGAGCTAGAGAGAGAATAACTCAACTTCAACATCATAAGACAGGCAAAAACTCCCCTAACCCATCAGACATAGCTCAAACATTCAGCGACTACTATGCTTCACTGTACAATTTGAAGGAAGACCATGCCACTCCCCAACCTAACGCAGAGGTCATTTCTGATTTCCTGGATAAGCTGAATTTACCCGTATTAGACGAGATCTCATTGAACCACCTCAACCGCCCTATAGAAAAACAAGAAATTCTAAATGTCATTACAACCCTCCCTTTAGGTAAATCACCTGGAATATATGGCCTCTCCTCGGAGTACTATAAAGCCCTTAACCCAATTTTAAGCCCTCACTTGATCCAGCTTTACAACCAAGCTGTCTCAACAGGAAACTTCCCAAAGGAAATGCTGGAAGCAGTTATTGTGACCCTCCCTAAACCTGGAAAGGTGCCTAATCAACCACAAAACTTTAGACCCATATTGGTTTTAAACTCAGATTTAAAAAAATAATTTTCTAAACTACTAGCAAACAGACTTTTAGGGTTAATGCCGCTTCTTCTAGGACCAGAACAGGTTGGTTTTGTGAAAGGGAGGCAAGCTCCAGATGGTACAAAGAACATGATCAACCTGATACACCATGCTGAGGCCTGGCGGGTGCCTTCTCTCCTCCTAGCCTTGCATGCAGAGAAGGCATTCGACAGAGTCCATTGGGACTATCTTTCACAGGTATTAACTAAGTTTGGGTTATCTGGGACAATATATTCATCCATTATGACCTTATATTACAACCCTTCAGCAAGACTATATGTGGACAGTATGAGGCAGAGATGTCCTTTGTCTCCAGTTATATTCACCCTGGCTATTGAACCCTTTGCTGAAGCCATCAGAACTGACTGAGTCTCCTACTGCAAGATCAACTCTAATAAATGTCAGATCCTCGCCATGGGAATGCACCAAGAACAAATAAATCATGGTGGCTGGAATGTAAAGTGAAGGAATTACATATATTATATATATATATATATATATATATATATATATATATATATATTATATATTATATATTATATATGTAGCGCCCACCAGATTGGGTGAGGGCTGCAATAGACAGTTTAGTGTTATAATAGGCTAAAATTGCCAGAATCTCACTCTGCAGTGTAATCTGGTGGGGTTTGATTTCTGGGGAGGTTTATTAGTGTAGAGGAGGGTGTGACCCCCGAACTCTACTTGGACAGTTTCCTTTGTTTTCTGGGGTTTGGCCTAGAAGACAAGAGGAATACATGTGTGAGTGACAGGTAGCTTTTGGAAGATGCCTCTGGACCAATCATTAATTTGTTGGGGCAGGGGCGGGACTTCTATTTAAGGCCTGGTCACATGCTTCCTGGGGTCGTTCTGCATGGGAAGTTGAGAGGTTCTTGTTGGAGGATGTAAGATCCAGGAGGATTCGTGCGGGTGCTCTTCCCTACGGGGGAGGGGAAGCATGCTATGGAGAAAGTATCCAGGAGTAAGGATATAGCCACTAATGCAGCGCTGGTGTTCTCTCCTGTGTGAGGAGAAGGAAAGCAAGCTATGTGGATGGAGAGGAACTGAAGTATTTTCTTCCAAATTGTTGCCAATACTGACATCCAGGACTGGGCGAGGATTTTATGTGTGCGACATGGATCATCACTCAAAAACACAAGTGAGTTTAACCCAGAGGGAAACATCACTTATGCAGAGACTTTAGAGGGGTTAGTGTGTGGGGTTCAGGAGAACAGAGCTGGCCCTAGAGGAACTAATACCCTGGAGAAATCCGAAAGTCACTTCCTGAGTGTTATTCAGAGTATCATTCAGGGAGTTAGAATCAGAAGTACTGCCAAGTCAGGAAGTGGTGGTAAACAGGAAGAAGGAAAGATGCATTGCACTAGGAGATATTATTCAAGATGGAAGTCTACTAATAGGGGCTTCGTACAATCTGGAAGTAATATTGTATTGCTTATCACTCAACCTTACTGGAAGTTATTCAGAGTGACTTTCCAGTACAGTGCTGCATTTCATATAGAAACCGCAATAAAGTTGTACATAGTTAATTTTCAATGACTGTCTGCGTGTTCTATTTGGTTGGGGAAAAAGGGTAATGGAACAAGCTCCAGGGTAGAACGAACTTTCAGCCGCTCCTATGGGAGTAGGGCGCTACATTATATTATATATATAGATATATATATAGATAGATATTATAGATATAGAGATGTAGATATATATATAAACACAGAGGAGGAAAGATTGTGTTTGGAGTGGAGCATCTCACCATGGTGGATTTATAAACTATTTTTGAAGTGTTCAACAATTTTTTTTTCCACTTGGAAGTGAAAGACTTTTATTTCAGTTTTTTTTTCACTTTGGATGGTTTTGCAATAAGCACTTTGTCACAAATGTTCTGATAATTTTTAATTGGCATGAATTATCTCACCATACTTTTTAATTTGTTGCACTAAATACTAGGATTATTACATCATTTAATCATCATTTTATGTTTTTTAATGTGTGTTGTAAATTATTAAGGATATATTTAATCCAATTGAATTTATTTGAAATAGTGCACCACCCCCCTTTTTCATTATTTTGTTTTTTGAAGTGAATGAGCACTTGTGTGTTGGTAGCAGCAGTTCCCCATTTAGCACTTAGCTCACAAATCACTCCCATAGCAGTGCATTAGTTTTAGTTATTTTTATTTTTATCTAATTTCTTGAATCCCTAACATGCCAAAACAGTACAAATCCCCCTCCCACCGAAATGAACACCAGATGTTTTTGTGCACTTGTACACTATGACAGATGTTGATCGTCCACCAGCAGACACCGACTGACCAATCATTGGGCTACACAGCTAATGTGATAGGCTGCAGCATTCCCCTCTCAGCCCTTCTGCACACTGATTTTCCACTGAGCTCAGCAGGGAGAACCAACACAGAGACTGTGTCTATGTTTGCACTAAAACTGGAGAGTGCACAATCTGGTGCAGCTCTGCATAGAGCCCAATCAGCTTCCATGTTTTATTGTCAAAACCTAATTGAACAAGCTGAAGTTAGAATCTGACTGGCTACCATGCACAGCTGCACCAGATTTTACACTCTCCAGTTTTAGTTAATCAACCCCAATGTATTTTCACGACACATGGGAAGAGACAAAAAAAAGAGAGTTATATTTAATTCCCACCTCCCTGTAGAACATATTCAACTTTCTTGCTGCTATACAGTGCTGGATTGTGCTGCATTGCCGTGAACTGCAATGTGATTGGATACATATTATTGTGCATTCCCCTCCCCATTGTTCACAGGAAATAGACCCAACATTTCTTTCTAGGACCACCATTTTGTGTGGGTCAGCAGCAGCCTAAGTTTATTTCACATATTAATACTTTATTGCTTTCTATTAGGGTAAAAAACAGGAAACAATAATGGTGAAAAAAGCCTTAAAAAGAGAACTACAAAAAGAAAATACATACAATAATTTGTAAGCTGCTAAATAGTTTTTGTTATTTTTGTTTTGGGGTTTAATACTGCTTTCAATTTAGGCAATTCCAAAATAGCAAGCAGCCCTACTAACTCTTAACATACAGTACCTTCTAACACTAAACTTGCCCCACTTGTACAGTTTACTTAGCCTTCTTCAGACCGGGAGCAGCCAAACCAAACCCAAACAGATCTTGCACTAAAAACTACTACTGCTACTGCTGTGACAGGAATAGTTCTGTCTCTTTAATAGTAGGTACAGTATAGAAAAATCATTGCATATAGTGTGGATATATATATATATCCCAATGATTTGAAAAAACGAAGCTCTACGATTTCTATTTATCCGATAGTGGAATTGCATAAAATGCAATTATTTTAAGAAGATGGCTTCCATTGTTGTTGATTAATTAATTGCAAAAATCATACCAAATATATCTTGATATGATTTGCAACAAGCTTATATAGGAAAATACAGTGCAACATTACACATCCATAAAGCTGGAAAGAATCAAGCATTTCTCCTAAATGCAGACATATCAACAATTTCCAGATTCCCCACATGGTTGGATAATAAGAAAGAGACCCACTCCAGGTGTCTGATTCCAAACGATCTCTTCCCTCTTCAGGTGTGGGTGCGGTTCAATATTCAACCATATGCAAGAAAAGAATGGTCGCACTCCAATTATTATTATTATTATTATTATTATTATTATTATACAGTATTTATATAGCGCCAACAGTTTACGTAGCACTTTACAACTTGAGGGTAGACAGTACAAATACAATACAATTTGATACAGTAGGAATCAGAGGGCCCTGCTCCTTAGAGCTTACAATCTAAGAGGGAAGGTCAAGAGATACAAGAGGTAATAACTGTGGGTGATGTGCTGATTGAGAAGATAAATGTACAGTTGTTAGGTGGGGGCCAGATAGGCTTCTCTGAAGAGATGAGTTTTCAGGGATCGTCTGAAAGTGGATAAAATGAAAACACTCCAATGAAAAACTATTTCTTTATTAATGTAAATCCATACAGCAGGGATAAAACGCTAACACGTTTCACACCGTCAAGGCAGGTGCTTATTCACAGCTTTTAAAAGACTAACAAAAACATTATATATATATATATATATATATATATATATATATATTTATATTACACACACAGACAAGCAAAACCATAAATTGGTTTAATTGGATATCATATACACCCACTACAGGTGTTGCGATACTCTGAATTAGTGTTAAAGTGAGCCAGCTGGACTTCTTCTCTGTATGGACATCAAATTGACTCCTCAAGAGAAAAAAAAAGGACAAAGCAATCACACAAAGATCAAATCCTAATATTTATTGGTAATAGACACATTATATAATGAAGGCCTAAACTAGTGGAAAGCATCTCACCTAAAAAATCATTTAAGAACAAAATGTAATTTAAAAAAAAAAACTTTCAATAAATGTAAACTTATATGTACATATGCATGTGTACTCTTTGATAAAATACCCGTGGAGTTTTTGGCAGAAAACCCTAAGTGTGCCTGACATGAGAGTCTTCAAACATGTATATACATAACTTATATACATAACTGTTACTCTCGTGGACTCATAGGTGAGGGAAAAAACCCTTAATAATTGTTCTCCGTCAAGACCACCCACAGATAGACAGGATTCTCATCTCACAGTGCAGCGAAAAGACTGTTTTTTAACCCTATGACCAATGTTACCAGGCAAAATATGCAACCGAAAAAAACACAGTCATTGACACCATGACTGTGATTGTAACTATCCCAACATGATATGGATATGCATTTTACTTTGTATGGACACACAAAGCACATTTCAAAATATACATTTTGTATGAACACTAAAAATAGTGAAGGAATAAAGAGACTTAGATGGACATAGTTATTTCAAAAGAATATATATCAAGGAAATATATAGTATCACAGATTTTTAAACACCATCTGTCTATCTATCCATCCTGAGAGCATGTAACAAATGTTACATGCTCCAAACGCCAGAGACCAACTAATCCAATATCCAATCTCATGACAAACAATATACTGACAGAGCCACTGGTGGAAGTTTATGAAAACTGCTATATTCTCATGAGAATCTAAGCCCAGGGTGTCAGAATCTGAAATAGACAGACAATGGTATTCATAGAGATGGGAAATGTCCCATTCATGATTCATACCCCTTGGCTTTCTGGTATTGAAAAAGAAGATCCAGTATACCTCTCTCCTGCATAATATTCTAAATTTGTCTCCTCCCCTGACTGGCATGACTATCTTCTCAGCTGCCTGGATCGCTAAACTAGAGGTATCCTTCTGATGTACCACGTTCCAATGTTTAGCTACATTGGTATTATGGTCTTTCTGGATATCATACAAATGGTCATACAGGCTATCACGCAATCTGCGTGTAGTACGCCCGACATATTGTATATGACACAATTGCCATGTAATAATATAGACCAAATACCTGGTGTTACAATTAATGAACGTGGTTATTTTGGACTGTTTACTGATGACAGTGGCTTGAAGAGTATCACCTTTGAGAATATGGGGACAACAGGGACAACCATTTTGTCCACATCCAAATGTGCCCTTAAACTGTAACCAATGTGTGCAAGAGCACTTGCTGGTGTATAGACTTGGTGATAAAGTACCTCCTAATGTGGGAGCTCTACAGGATACAGTTTTAACACCATGAGCAAGGATTCTTGCATAAATAGGATCATTAAATAATACTGGTAAATGTTTAGAGACAATATTTCTAATTTTATGAAATTCTGTACTGAACGGAGTGGAAAAAATGGGTGTGGAAGAAAATGAATTGTGTTTAAATCCGCTAGTTCCTCTGTGTGCCTTCTTCTTATTAGAGTTTTCTTGTAGCAGATTCTCTCATGGGGTTTTGTTAGCAATGTTAACAGCTCTGTTGAGCATAGAATCAGGGTAACCCTTCTCTTTAAAATGTGAGAACATGATTTTTGACTCTTGTGTATATTCTTTGCTGTCACTACAGATTCCTTTGAGTCGCAAAACTTGACCCACTGGGATCCCCCGCAAGGAATGCTTTGGATGGTTGGAATCTGCACATAAAACTGCATTCCCTGCCATGAGTTTTCTGAAAAGGCTGGTGGAAATTTCACCTACCCCCTTCAGGGTGACATCCAAAAAATCTATTGAAACAAGACTCATGTGTCCTGTAAACCTCAAATTAAGATCATTTTCATTCAAATAGGACAAAAGGTTATCCAGACTGCCAGTTTCTTCTGAAACTACAAGTATCAGGTCGTCTATGTAGCGACCATAAAAGAACGTATCTGCTCGAAGGGGACTACCATATGCAAAGAGACCTCTCCCACCATTAAAGATTGGCCAAGGATAGGGAAAACTTGGCCCATAGAGGCCCCACATCTCTGTAGGTAGTAGTCCCCATCAAACATAAAGAAATTATATGTGAGGAGATACTCCAGGCTAAGAAGATAAATTCTTGGTGAACCAAAGAAAAGCCACTAAACCTTGACAAGAAAAAAGACACTGCCTGTAACCCTAACAAGTGAGGAATACATGAATATAGACCGGTGACATCACACGTCACCCAACTAAGCCCATTTCTCCACTTAATTTTTTTTAGTTTGATAAGCAATTTTTTGGTATCCCTTAAATAACCAGCAAGACCCATTGCCAATGGCTGTAATTGATGGTCAATCCACTGACCTAATTGTTCGTTCAAAGAGCCTATACCTGCCACTATGAGTCTACCTGTTAAGGGATTACACCCTTTGTGGACCTTGGGCAAGAAATTAAAAACTGGCATGATAGGGTGCTTTGGTATAAACATGTTCATTTCTTTTTGTGTAAAGATGCCTACCGCAACTCCCGTTTCTAATAAAGATGTTAATTCTTTTTTGAAGGGCTGTGTTGGATCACCCTTGAGATGAACATAAGTGTTGGAATCAGAAAGCTGTCGAATTGCTTAATTTCTATAGGTCTCAGTGTCCATGACCACCACCAACCCTCCTTTGTCTGCAGTTCTGATCACCACTCTGTTGTCATCCTTCAGAGCTTTAATGGCCTTTTTCTCCTCAACAGTGAGATTATTACCCTGTTTCCCCGAAAATAAGACCTAGCGTGATTGTCAGTGATGGCTGCAATATAAGCCCTACCCCCCAAATAAGCCCTACCCTGTTTCCCCGAAAATAAGCCCTACCCTGAAAGTAAGTCCTACAAGGACTTTAACTAGGGCTTATTTGGGGGGGTAGGGCTTATATTGCAGCCATTACCGACAATCACGCTAGGTCTTATTTTCGGGGAAACAGGGTAGGTAAGCATTTGGTGGAGGATTTCTTAGCTAAATTAGTCAAATCTCCCTCAACCAATCTTTGAAAAGTATCCATATCATTGCCATGTGAATTTATAGGATAAAAATCAGATCTTATCTTAAGGAGTATACCAGCAACTGATGATCTCTGTTCATCACGACAAGATTGGATTCAGCCGCTAGATCCAACAAATCTTCTAATGTACACACTTCAGAAAAAAGATGTGGAGAAGAAAGGGAAGTGGGGGGAGAAAAGGGAGGTGAGAAGGGGGACAAAGAGGAGGGTAAAGACTGAGGAGAAGAAATAGACTCACCCACCACCATGTCACCGCAAGAAAAAATTGGCATATCATCACATTCTCCAAAATAATGCTTTCTTAATGTCAAAGAACGGACCAGTCTATTGACATCCAGAACGGTGCTGAAAAGATCAAACTGTGTAATCGGACAAAAGTTTAGTCCTCGTGTCAAAAGAGACACTTCAGTGTCTTTCATTGTCCTCTTAGACAAATTCAAGACATTAGCAGGAGTAGTTAGTGTTGATTCCATAAATGATATCAGCTTCCATTGGCGGTGTCTCCTTCCTACCTTCTTGTCTTTTTCTGACCTTCTTCTTGGTAGAGCCCCGAGCTCCTCGGTTTAAAGATTATATACAGGTTTTTGTCCATGAGTATACGGTGTTACTTTCATATTCCACTCTATCTCTGTACATTTTTTCCTGTTTCCCCTCCATGACATCTCTTTCCAATTTATCAAGCTTGCGATTCAATCTCTCATCAAATTCCACAATTCTATGATGATTTTGTGTATCCATTAAATTTTTTTGAATATCGGCTATGTCACCCTGTGAACGTTCCAGATCCCTTGTTTTTTTTTGTGGGTTCAGATTACGTTTACAAGCTCCCTGACCTCCTGATGCCTCTGGCGATGAATCAGAGTTGGTGATGGCTAAAGTATCGTTAGCTGATTTAGCCACTAAATCTGAGAAACTGACTTGTTTCTTGATGTGATACCAACATGGCCGAATATATACAGGTTTTTGTCCATGAGTATACGGTGTTACTTTCATATTCCACTCTATCTCTGTACATTTTTTCCTGTTTCCCCTCCATGACATCTCTTTCCAATTTATCAAGCTTGCGATTCAATCTCTCATCAAATTCCACAATTCTATGATGATTTTGTGTATCCATTAAATTTTTTTGAATATCGGCTATGTCACCCTGTGAACGTTCCAGATCCCTTGTTTTTTTACATTAATAAATAAATGGTTGGATAGTAGTTAATATTTTTTTATTATTCAGGATATACAGTATATAGCTTCAACAGTTTGTGCAGTACTTTACAAAATATAAGGGGACAGCACAGTTACAATACAATTCAAGACAGGAGGGTTAAGATAGTCTAGAGATTTTAAAGCATAAATCCATATATCAATTGTGAATCATTTGTTTCACAGCAATCACTGTAACCACAGACTTATCCTACAAATCAAAGCGAACAGGGGAATTTCATTTTGATTATAAGCGTGCAGTTGGTAACAAAGACAGTTTATAGGGTGTGCTGCAAATCCTCATAATAGCAAAAATGTAAATAATATTCTGCCCTTAAGCAGGACTCTTTTTCAGTGGGAAAGCGGGGGAACGCTGTTACGGCACCTCCAGCACTGACTGTATGTAATGGTAAGAGGTACTGGGGTTTGCTGCAGGGTCTATTGATGCTGGCTGCTGAGGGATCTATTCTAACTGGAGGGGATCTATTTTTGCAGGGGGGTCTATTCTTACTGGTGGGGGACCTATTGTTGCTGGGGGTGGGTCTTATATCTCTGAGGGGTCAGTTATGGCTAGGAGAGATCTACTGTTGAGGGAGGGGGCTATTGTTGCTGGCTGCTGGAGAGTCTATTAATGCTGGCTGAGAGGAGCTCTGTTGTTGCTGCCGGGGGATTTTGTTTCAGGTGGCCCATTGTTAATGTTGGGATCTATTGTTGCTAGAGGGGGCTTTATTGTTACTGGCTACAGGGGATCTATTTTACTGCTTTTCTTGTTATCATTAACAAATTCCATACAAATTACTTATCACCACAAAATGATACTTGGTTCTGTATTCTCTAAAAGGGCAGTAATGGGAGGTAGGTAGAGGGTGCTTGGAGGTGAGTAGAGGTGGAGAAAAGGGGTGACTCAGAAAGGGGGAGTTCCTGCACCTATTCTCTGAGAAAAAAAGCCCTGCCCTTAAGTAATGTATACACCCTGTATTAAATCTATGTATGAAGCTTTGCTTGCAACATACAATCACCCACACTGGCAAAGAGCAGCAAGCCTGGATGCAAAAACTATTTATTTAAAAAAAACAGATTTTTTTTCTACATTAATGAATTGATGTAAAAAATTATTTATACAGTATCTCACAAAAGTGATTAGACCCCTCACATTTTTGTAAATATTTTCTTATATCTTTTCATGTGACAACACTGAAGAAATGACACTGCTACAGTGTAAAGTATTGAGTGTACAACTTGTTTAACAGTGTAAATTTTCTGTCCCCTCAAAATAACTCAACACACAGCCATTAATGTCTAAACTGCTGGCAAGAAAAGTGAGTACACCCCTAAGTGAAAATGTCCAAATTGGGCGCAAAGTGTCAATATTTTCTGTGGCCACAATTATTTCCCAGCACTACCTTAACCCTCTTGGCCATAGAGTTCACCAGAGCTTCTCAGGTTACCACAGGAGTCCTCTTCCACTACTCCATGACGACATCACAGAGCTAGTTGATGTTAGAGACCGTGCGCTCCTCCACCTTCCATTTGAAGATGCCCCACAGATGCTCAATAGGGTTTAGGTCTGGAGACATACTTGGCCAGTCCACCACCTTTACCCTCAGCTTCTTTAACAAGGCAGTGGTCTTCTTGGAGGTGTGTTTGGGGTAGTTATGTTGGAATACTGCCCTACGGCCCAGTCTCTGAAGGGAGGGAATCATGCTTGGCTTCAGTATGTCAGAGTAAATGTTGGCATTCACAGTTCCCTTAATGAACGGCATCTCCCCAGTTCCGGCAGCACTCATGCAGCCCCAGACCATGACACTCCCACCACCATGCTTGACTGTAGGCAAGACACACTTGTCTTTGTACTCCTCACCTGGTTGCCGCCACACATTTTTGACTCCATCGGAACCAAATAAGTTTATCTTGGTCTCATCAGACCACAGGACATGGTTCCAGTAATCCATGTGCTTTGCTTGTCTTCAGCAAACTGTTTGCAGGCTTTCTTGTGCATCATTTTTAGAAGAGGCTTCCTTCTGAGACGACAGCCATGCAGACCAGTTTGATGCAGTGTGCGGCGTATGGTCTGAGTACTGAAAGGCTACTCCCCCACCCCTTCAACCTCTGCAGAAATGCTGGCAGCACTCATATTTCCCAAAGACAACCTCTGGATATGACGCTGAGCACATGTACTCAGTTTCTTTGGTCAACAATGACGATGCCTGTTCTGAGTGGAACCTGTCTTGTTAAACCTCTGTATGGCCTTGACCACCGTGCTGCAGTTCAGTTTCAGGATCTTGGCAATCTTCTTATAGCCTAGGCCATCTTTATGTAGAGCAGCATTTCTTTTTTTTTAGATCCTCAGAGAGTTCTTTGCCATGAGGTGCCATGTTGAACTTCCAGTGACCAGTATAAGAGAATGAGAGTGATAACACCAAATTTAACACACCTGCTCCCCAATCACACCTGAGACCTTGTAACTAGGAATGGGAAAACGGTTCAGCCCGAGCATAAGTTTGGGCCGAACTTTGGTTGTTCGGATGTTCTGCAGAACAATATGCAGTGTCCAGGGCAAATTTAAAAGCCACCGGAACACCGTTAAAGTCTATGGGACATCAACATGAAAAATCAAATGTGTTAATTTTAAAGGCTTATATGCAAGTTATTGTCATAAAAAGTATTTGGGGACCCGGGTCCTGCCCCAGAAGACATGTATCAATGCAAAAAAAGTTTTAAAAACGGCCATTTTTTCGGGAGCAGTGATTTATTAATGCTTAAAGTGAAACAATAAAAGTGAAATATTCCTTTAAATTTCGTACCAGGGGGGCTATAGTATGCCTGTAAAGTGGCGCATTTTTCCCATGTTTAGAACAGTCCCTGCACAAAATGACATTTCTAAAGGAAAAAAAGTCATTTAAAAGTACTTTCACCTATAATGAATTGTCTGTCCCGGCAATACAGATAAAAGTCATTGAAAAAAACGGCATGGGATGCCCCAGTCTATTACCAGGCCCTTTCGGTCAGGTATGAATTTTAAGGGGAACCCTGAACCAAAATTAAAAAAAAAAATTACGCGAGTGTCCACCCAAATTCCATACCAGGCTCTTCAGGTCTGGTATGGATATTAAGGGGAACCCTGCACCAATTTTTTTTTAAATGGTGTAGGGGACCCCCTTAAAATCCATACCAGACCCTTATCCGAGCACGCAACCTGGCAGGCCGCAGGAAAAGAGGGGGGATGAGAGAGCACACCCCTTCCTGAACCGTACCAGGCCACATGCCCTCAACATGGGGAGGATGCTTTGGGATAGCCCCCCAAAGCACCTTGTCCCCATGTTGATGAGGACAAGGGCCTCATCCCCACAACCCTTGCCTGGTGGCTGTGGGGGTCTGCGGGCAGGGGGCTTATCGGAATCTGGAAGCCCCCTTTAAAAAGGGAACCCCCAGATCCTGCCCCCCTGTTTGAAATGGTAACAGGTACATTGTACCTGTACCATTTCACAAAAAAAGTGTCAAAATGTTAAAAAACCACAAGACACACTTTGGGACAAGTCCTTAATTAAAAAAATTAAAAAATAAAAATGTCCCATGAAGTCAATTCATCTTCTTTTTTTTTCTTTTTCGGTCCATTGGCGGAGCGAGAGAAGAAGATGAATGGACTTCATGGGACATTTTTATATTTTTATTTTTTAATAAAGGACTTGTCCCAAAGTGTGTCTTGTGGGTTTTTAACATTTTGACAATCTTTTTGTGAAATGGTACGGGTACAATGTACCTGTTACCATTTCAAACGGGGGGGCCAGACTCCCACAACCACCTGGCAGGGGCTACCCCAAAGCACCCTCCCCATGTTGAGGGCATGTGGCCTAGTACGGTTCGGGGGGGCGCTCTCTCGCCTACCTCTTTTTCTGCGGCCTGCCAGGTTGCGTGCTTGGATAAGGGTCTGGTATGGGTTTTTGGGGAGACCCCCAAGCCATTTTTTTTTATTTTTGGTGCGGGGTTCCCGCACTGAAGGGTCTGGTATGGATTTTGAGGGGGACCCCTATGCCATTAAAAAAAAAAATTGGTGCAGGGTTCCCCTTAATATCCATACCAGACCTGTAGTGGCTAGAAGCCATTTAAAGCAGCCCTGGACACATGAGATAACCCTGGTAGTAAAGGGAAACTGACAGACATGATGGGGAAAAAAAAGAAAAGACTCGCCCCGCAAATTGAGTGAATACTGGCATTCGGCCGGGACTCAGGGAATGGAAGATGGCGCAAGCAGTATAGATGTAAAAGCTGAAGAAAAAGGTACAAATGGAAATGCATTCTAGTGACAAGAATCTAATGATGACATTAATTACCCACCTAAACAGAAAAGAAAACTGGACAAACCCGAGGTAAATGTGACTGAAAATTTACATGGTCCTGATAGTACTCTGTGTGAAAATCCTTGTGATGCTAAACTGAATGTCATTCCTACCACAGGGCAACCTGTTTCAGACTCGACCATTAAAGGAATTGTAATGTCTTTAAGGGGAGCCCTGAAATAAGACATGATTAATTTCATGCAACAATCTAAAGGAGACATAGTGGAAATTTGTGATAGAGTTGAAAACAAACTGTGTGAATTCACTGACACACACAATGATCTGGTTGAAGCCCATTTTAAAGTGGAAGAAGAATTCAAAAATCTTAAACTGAAAGTGACAGATTTGGAAGATCGGGCTAGAGGAACAATGTTAAGTTCCGAGGCATCCCAGAGAATGTAAAACCTCCAGACTTGAAGAAATTCTTAAAAGAAATGATTACAGCATTATTACCTACTGTTCCTCAGCAGGAATTAGCAATTGACCGAGCACACATACTTCCTAAGCCCTCATATTTGCCAGAAAGAATACCCAGAGATGTAATTGCTAAAATAATTTTTTTTCAAGTAATGGATCAGTTAATGCAATATGCACGGCATAACTCTTTTCTCCCTGACCGTCACGCAGGAATAATGCTCTATTCAGACCTTTCCCAAGCAATGATATTAGCACGCAAAAATCTGAACTCATTAACCAAAATACTCCGGAACCATAAGATACAGTATAGATGGGAATTCCCTACTAAAATACTAATTGATCGTGAAGGTACTTCATACGATATCCATAACATGGAAGAAGGTCTGAAGATTCTACGTCAATGGGGATTACTTCCAATTGAAGAAGACAAAGGTCCGGACAAATCCCTACCTTTCATTGTACCTCGACAATGGCAAACCAAACAAGGAAGACCATCATCCTTCCTCTCCATGGACCCCTTTTAATGACCTATAAAAATTTTTCTACTGAATATATGGGTATAAGGATTAGAATTATTCATTTACTTTAACCCAGGGTCTCTAACTTCTAAAAAGGCTTCCTCTTTCATAGAACATTGGGACAATTTCCAAAAAATACTGAACAGATGGTATCCTACACCTTATAAACTATCTAAAATGTATCCTTCTTCTTCACCCTTATGCTGGAGATATAATGAACACATAGGAAATCTACACCACACCCTCTGGAGCTGTAAGAATGTACACATTTTTTGGAAAACATTTACTTAATAACTTAATTACTTGGAAAGATAAATAAAAGATTAATGATTAAAAAAATAAAATATCAGTATATCACATCTTTTTAAAGAATTATTGTAAATATATACAGAAAAACTTTCTTATTGATATACCATAGGAAGTGACAAATTATAAAAATCATCGTATGAAATATTATAAAAGTATTATGGGAAATATATTATAAAAATAAATAATACATATTATAAAAAAAACATCATCTAGGAGAACACATCTAAAATGGACATTCATTTAGTTCATCATAAAAAATTTATTTAGTTTATCATAAAAAAATGCTTAAAAAATACCTTAAAAAATTCCTAAAAAAATTATTTCAAGAGATCAATCCAACGTCAAATAAATTAAACTGCTAAATTTGGGCTAAAAAGTTTATGCATATGCATATAAGGTCTGGGCCATGTATGTTATAAAATAGGATATAGTATGTGCATGCATATATATATATATATAATTATGGATACATGCATGTGTCATATGGTGAATATAAACATGTGTATATTCACCCTAATATTCCACCTATTTGAAATATATGTGGTAGCAACTAAAAAGAAGTACAGCCATATTTATATTAATATATGATAAAAATGTTTATAGGTAAACCACATTACTGTAAACTACGGACATGTGGGAGGAAATTTATTAAGAGGGGACGAGAAGGGAAAGGGATCTCTAGGGTAGCATTACATAAACGTGATACTCTCTCAGCTGGGGCATATTTGTCAGATATAGATTTGATGACCCATACTTGGAGATCAGCAATCTTTTTTTGGTGGTAAGCAGCGAATTGGCGTGCAACACTGTATGTGGGGTTACTGTCCTGGACAGCTCAACGGTGCTCTCCAAATCTGGCACATAGGGCCCTAATTGTCCTACCGATATATAAGAGCCCACACGGGCAAAATATACGGTAAACTACATGTGTAGTGTAACAGTTATTGAAGGAACCTAAAGTGAAAATCTTGCCATTAATCATAAAAGATTTTTTGCCATGTGTGACATGTGAGCACGTGAGGTATGATGCTTTTTTACAGCGAAACATCACTATGAGTGGGATTAACGTGAGTTGTCTAAGCTTGTGGTGTTTATTGTTTCCCTGGGATTTGGTTTTACTAGGAGCAATTTTACTCTTAATGTTCGGTGCCCTTCTGTAAGCAAATTTAGGTTTGTCAAGTAAGGGTCTTGAGTCAGAATGGACCAGTGGTTTTTGAAAATGCTCTCCATTTTTTGTGACTGGCATAATACTGTGTAATGTATCGAGTTACTGGTCCTGAAGAAGGTTTTTTGGAGATGGGCAGGCTTTTGGTTTGATAAGAGGTACAAGCCTCTTCAATGAGGTTGTTAGGGTAGCCTTTTTCAAGGAACTTTTTCTTAAGTGAAATACATTGGGATGTGTAATCATGTAGCCTTGTGCAGTTATGTCTTAAACGATGGAATTGGCTTTTGGGCACATTATTTACCCACCTTGGGTGATGGCTGCTGGAATAATGTAAGAATGAGTTTGCAGCTGTCGGTTTTGTATAATTCTTGGCTGTTATGGTACTGTCAGAATGGAATAGTTCTAAGTCTAAGAAACATATGGAGTCAGGGTCCATGACTGAGGTGAATGTTAGGCCAAAAGTATTGATGTTACAGTATGCGACAAAGTCATTGACGGAGCTCACTGGACCATCCCAGATGATAATAATGTCATCAATATATCAGCCGTAAAAGACCAGGTGTGCAGAGAAGGGGTCATCAGCCCCAACACACCTGGTCTCCCACAGTCCCATAGTTAAGCTGGTGTAGCTAGGGGCAAAATCAGCCCCTATAGCTTTACCCTGTTTTTGTAGGTAGAAGTCACCATCAAAAGAAAAATAATTATGCTCCAAGCAGAACTGGGTGGCCATAAGAATAAATTCAATTTGCTGTGTATTAAGGGTGGAGTCATGGTTAGGCTCAGGCCAACTTTGTGTGGTATCAAGGTGTATAAGGAACACACGTTCAAAGATACCCACAAATAAGATGTTTCCCAGGTGTACGGGCATAACTGTTCTATCAAGTGAGTACCATCTCGGATAAATGAAGGGAGTGCCTGAGCCAATGGCTGGAAAAAGTAGTCTATATACAATGTATAGCTAGTTGTTATGCTGTCCATTGAAGCAACTATTGGGTGACCTGATGGGTTATTGATATCTTTATGAATTTTGGGTAAATGGTACAGATATGGTACTTGAAAGAAAGGCTTCCAGAAAAAATCTGCCTCAGTTTTGCTCAAGATACTCTTTGTCATGGCTTGTGCCACTATGGCGTTGGATTCATAGATAAATTTGGGTAAGGGGTCTTTAGTGAGTTTTTCATAAGTACTGTTATCTGAAAGGAGTCGTCTTTCTTCCCTCAGATAATCAGTTTTATTTTGTAGCACTATACCCCCACCAATATGGGCTTGTTTAATGATAATTTCAGGATTAGTACTCAAAGATTTAAGGGCTGAATGTTCCAAAGGACTAAGATTGTTTATAGGGTAATGTGACCGAGAGGACTCAGATGAACAGAGATCAGTGAGCTCATGGTAGACTACCTGATAAAAGGTAGACAGGTATGGGCCTTTCGACTGGGTGGGGTTAAAAATAGATTTAGGTCTGAACGAGGTGTGTGTAGTGGATGGGGTAATTTGGGAATATTGAGACCAGACTACAAGGTCATCTTCTTCATCTGCATTCCAAAGATCACAAAGACAAAGAATGGCTTGTTGTTCAATATAGGTGTCTATAAAACATGGCTGATCCTCTGGGGGAATAGCATCATAACTAGTAGTGTTATGGGCCTTCATATTAAAATGCCTTTTTAGGGTCAAATTCCTAATAAATTTGTTAAGGTCTTTAAACATGGTGAATGAGTTAGGGTAAGTAGTAGGAGTGAAATTAAGGCCTCTAGATAATAATGAAGTTTCTTGCATGTTTAGTTTTAGGGAGGACAAGTTATAAATTTTTATCGTTTCTGTAGCTTGTCTGGGTGGGATGGGTCTGAATTTATGTTTCCCCCCTCTCCTGCCTCTTCTAGATGTTTTCTTTTTGTTTTCGCTAGTGATGGGCTGCGTAGGGGGGTCTGCACTAAAAAAGACTCAGGAATGGATGATGAGGAACCTCCAAAAGTTATTATGGAAGCATCTGGAGAAATTGATCCAGGTAGGACATAGATCCTGGGGATCTGATGAAGATGTGTTATGCTGGTTTCCAGGATCAGCTAGGTCAGTGGTAGGAGGCAATGTGGATGGTAATAATATGGTAGTATTACCTACAGAAACAGAACAAGGTTTGACAAGTTTTTTAGCGTTAGGCTGAGTAGTACCTAGAAGGTACTAGAGTGATATTGGATTGAGCAGGAACTAGAGAGCGGGGAGTGGGGTGATCAAGTGTGGCAATATCAGGGTAAATCATAGTAGCTAAGTATCCATTTAGTTAATAAAGTGCTATCTCTAAGAAATAACATTCCCTGTGTCCTTTTTAGAAGGATTTATAACATACATGGGAAATGGAATGTACAATGGAAATGTTGGGCACGAGTATAAAGTTATAAAAAAGCTACTTAAAATATATATTTTACATTGTTATATAGTGGGACGGATTTGGTCGGTGAATGCCAGAAAAACCTTATTATGTATATGACCTGGTTGTTGAGTTTAAAATCAGCAAAACTAGGCACAATAATGCAAAACACATCAATATTAGTGGTCTCATTGAAAATGGCTCACAGCACAGTTAAACTTGTGCAATTAAACTAATAGATGGGTTTTATGAAAAAGCTATTATTGGAAAGGTTACTGAAACTCATGTAGTTCATACAAAAAATAACAACTGATTATGGCTTAAAGCTGTGTATTATTTTGATGGTACAAAAATGAATGTGTCCCAATGTTCATTTACCACTCCAAAGTCCAATGGGTTTAAATCAGGTCCTGGACAACTTAATTAACAGCCATAGGTGGTGAAAGTAAGGCTCGGTTCACACATGGGCGGCACGACTTGCAGGTCGCCTCAGCGAGGCGACCTGCAAACGACTGCCGGGGCGACTTGCGAGACGACTTCTGCATAGAAGTCTATGCAAGTCGCCCCAAGTCGCCCCCAAAGTAATACAGGAACCTTTTTCTAAGTCGGAGCGACTTGCGTCGCTCCGATTAGAACGGTTCCATAGCACAGAACGGGAGGCGACTTGTCAGGCGACTAGGTCGCCTGACAAGTCGCCCCAGTGTGAACCGAGGCTAAAGCAGTAGTATAGCTATACCAATGTCACAGTGACAGAAAGAACCAACAACTGTATAAAAACAAAAGAAAATAGATACCAGGTGCACTACTAGTACATTAACCGAGATAATATTGATTGATTGTGAGTGATCTTGCACTCACAATCAATCTATATTACAATTTCTCAACAAGAGAACTAAGGGAAATAGTCATCTGGCACAATACAGCACAAGGTTTTTGTTTCTGTTCTGTGTCTGATAGCTCTTTCCCTTGTTACCTTACTGAGCAATTGCATTGTGAAATAATTGTGAGATAACAATCTAACAATCTGTGTTATCTCAGTTAATTTCACTAATGGCTCACATGATGTTTTTTTCTCTTTTATGCACATTTTAATGATATTAAGTTTTAACATTAAGGCTTTTTTTTCTTTAAAGGAGTAAATAAAAAATGAATGAATATTCACTTAAATTATCCAATCATAGGAAAAGCAAAGTTATGTTTATTTCAATGACAATATTGGATAATGGAATTGAATAGATTTTTTTTAGTGAACATTCTCAACCTCTTTAGTAAACCAGTCTCATTGACTCAGCGGTGCACAGAATATTGCACTGGACTTTTAGAAAAGAGAACATATTCATAGTTTGAGGTCCACTAGAGTTGCATCTTAATGCTTACAGTTTGAACTGAGTATATTTGAAACAAACAGGACGTTTTTGCATCCTATCCTGGAACAAGGTTGGAAATCACTAATGCTTTAGTGTTTACCTGCTATACCCAGGAAAAAGATCTAAAAAATCAGGCTCCAGGCACAGTCCAGTCCATGATTCTGATGATTTTGTTGTGGCTAGCTGACCAAAAATGTGTAATCTACCCTGAAAAATAATTTTCTTAGTAAATGTATCTGCACACTATTTAGATCCAACTTTAAGTAAAACAAGACACGTGGAAAAACATTAAAAACAACAATTTCTTTATATAAGAACATAGTTAGAATGTTTCAAATTATGAGAAAAAATACATGTTGCAACCTGGATAGTATAAGCAAATTGGTGGTTTGTATTTGTCTCTATTGTTCTCCAATATTCATTATAAACAATGCAATAGAGAGTTAAAATACATTCTAATGAACAGTCAAAGTGTCTTTGTTGAAATATATGATAGTTTCACACCTCTATAAATTTTACAGAGGTCAAGTCCCAATTAGAATGTACACAGAGGAATTTATATCCTCATTAGTGCTTCTAAAACAGCTTGATAATTATATACATCAGATAGAAAACGTCAATCCGCTCAGAAGCAAATTTTACTGGATATCATTTTTATAATTATCTATTGGTCTTTAAAATTAATGATGGAAAAACAAAGAAAAAGAGTGGTTCAAAGCTTTTCAATTTGCAAAGACTTTATCATACAATGAAATAGTATGTGCTTCCATCATAATCTATATTAGATACATGGAACTGTTAGGGCCAGATTTGGACCTTTAGGGGCCTGCAAGTGTGGGGGGGCAGTTGGTGTACATTCTCAATGACACTCAAGCATTTTTTAACCACTTTAATACAGGGCATTTTCCCCCCTTCCTGCCCAAGCCAATTTTCAGCTTTCAGCGCTGTCACTGTTTAAATGACAATTGCGCGGTCATGCTACGCTGTACCCAAACAAAATTTTTATAATTTCCTTCCCACAAACAGAGCTTTCTTTTGGTGATATTTGATCACCTCTGCAGTTTTTATTTTTTGCTAAACAAATAAAAAAAGACCGAAAATTAAAAAAAAAAAATTTTCTTTGTTTCTGTTATAAAAGTTTGTAAATAAGTACATTTTCTCCTTCACTGATGGGCACTGATGAGGCTGCACTGCCGGGCACTGATAAGGTGGCACTGATGAGCATGGATGAGGTGGCAACAATGAGGTGGCACTGATGGGCACTGATATGCAACACTGATGGGCACTGATATGCAGCACTGATGGACACCCATAGGCGGCACAGATGGGTACTCATAGGTGGAACAGTTGGGCACTCATAGGTGGCACAAACAGGCACTAAAATTGTTAATGAGATGAAAATTGTGTGTGATTGATGAATAAAAAACTAAAACTATATCCCTTTTTCATACACAGGAAGACCTCAGCCAGGAGGAGGTTGTGGAATGTGGCAGCCAGGAGGAGGCGGGGATTAGTGGCAGCCAGGAGGAGGCGGGGCTAAGTGTCAGCCAAGAGAAGCCTGGGACCAGTCGCAGCCTGACTGATTCACAGGTTCCTCCCCTCCGCCTTCCATACAAAAGGGCGAGGAAGACGACTCCCATGCAGGATTCAGCACTCAGGCTGATTCTGGAGGCTTCTGCATCCCTCCGAGCCTTACCCACTCCTGAAGAGGCCTTTGCCTGCATGGCTGCCACAAAACTGCAGGGCATGCAGGAGGGTCAACGCAAGCTATGTGAGGACCTTCTGTATAAAGTCCTAAGTAAGGGGGTGAGTGAGGAACTAACACCCAAGACCGACGTGATTGAGTTGGACCATCCTCCTCCTCCTCCTGCTGCCACAACTCCACCACCAGAGCCACTGCGTGGAAGGAAGCGTGGAAGGAAGACCAGAGAGTGATGACCCTGGGTTCAGTCTGGTCTGACAAAAGCTGCAGTCTCTCGTATGACCACAGCCTGGGACTGGATGTCATCTGCTGCTTTCCGGATCTCAGGGACTTCTGGACCAGACTGCACTCCCTTAGATAGGGACTCCTCAGGCCACCAATTTAGCTTGAAAATTAGTGATGTCTGCCCTGGGGGTCCAAGGCTTCACCCACTTCTGCTGTTTCTCCAGCGTTGCCTCCCTCTTTGTTTAGTTGTGACCCCTTTTAATAAAATTTTTTTAGGGAAATTCTACTCTCCTGTGTGTGTTTTAATCCAAAAAGGACAGTTTGTTGGTGACGATTCAGGTACATTTCTAACATAAAATGTGAAACTAACAAGGGACACCAACACCAAACAATCTCCTACAGATTAAATAGAACAACATATCAATGGTGTTGTGGTAACTTGACACAAAAAACACACACAAACATTTTCGGGAGTACAAATAAAAATTCAAAAAAAAAAAATAACACCCTTCAAAAAAATACAAACACAAAAAAAGAATCTACATTAAAGCCAAACCAAAAAAAAAAATACAACAAAATTATGTTGTCAGATGTGAGAAATCAAAATATATTGAGGGAATCCCGATAAATAGTAAATAAATAAGTTTGTGAGAAGTGTGTGTGAATATGAGCAGCAAAACTACTTAATTCTTGTCACATTATAAAGAAGAAGAGAGTGTGCTGTATTAAACCATTTTTAACATTGCAGCGTGACGAAAGTGCTGTATCCATTGCGAACGCTAAGTTTACCAGAACGAGCTCTTCCATGTCGGAATTTCTTCTGAGCATGCGTGGCACTTTGTGCATTGAAACAGGCCACACACGGTCAGAATTGACGCGATCGGATTTTGTTGTCGGAAAATTTTATCTCCTGCTCTCCAACTTTGTGTGTCGGAAAATCCGATGGAAAATGTCCGATGGAGCCCACACACGGTCGGAATTTCCGACAACATGCTCCGATCGGACATTTTCCATCGGAAAATCTGACCGTGTGTACGGGGCATCAGCCTAATGGATGCAAGGGAGGTAGAGTGGGATTCCTCCTATCCCCCAGAGCACCTTCCAGGTTAATCACTCTCCTCCCTCTCTTTCCCTCTCATCATTTGAAGCTCACTGTATACGTCTATTCTCTCCAACTTCCCTAAGAATTGTTTTGATCTACCGTCCCCCTGGACCATTATCGACTTTCCTTGATGAGTTTTCTGCCTGGCTACCCTACTTTCTCTCTTCAGAAATTCCCACAATCCTTCTCGGTGATTTCAACATCCCTGTTAATACAAGCACTCCTGCTATTTCTAAACTTCTTAATCTAACCTCTTTATTTGACCTGAAGCAATAGGTACAGGCTTCTACTCACTCTGATGGCAACACCTTTGACCTTGTATTCTCCTACCTATGCACTCCATGCAACTTCTCAAACAATTCCTTTCCTCTCTCCGACCACCACTTTATTAGTTTCTCTCTCCCCCTGTTTTCCACCACCTTTCCCTCCAATCGCCTAACCATCACCCTCAGAAACTTTTGCAACTTCAACTCTTCTCTCCTCTATTCTGCTACTGACCACCTCTATGACAAAATCTCTCTCCTGTGCTGCCCCAACCAAGCTATTTCCATCCACAATAAATCCCTGTCCTCCACCCTGGACAAGCTCGCTCCCCTCACTACACACAAAATCAGGCCTCGACCCCTACAACCTTGGCAAACAGATGACACTAAAATTCTCAAACTGTAGTCGTGAGCGTCTGTGGCACAAGACTAAGTCTCTCAAAGACTTCAACCAATACAAATCTTCCCTCCAGATTTGAATACTATTCTTTCCTCCACACTGCCAAGCAGACCTATTTTACAACTCTTATTAACACTTTCTCATCCAGTCCCTGTAAACTCTTCTCTACCTTCAACTCTCTACTTCGTCCACTCCACCCACTGATGCACTCACTGCCCAAGAGAATGCTATTCACTTCAAAAACAAGATTGATACAATCCGTTATGAAATCTCCACTCTACAGGTATCTTCCCCAGTTAAGACCCCATGTCAACAGATACAATTGACACTCCCCTTATTCAAATCTGCTGCTACAGACAAAGTTGCTAAACTCCTTTCTAATGCCCACCTAACTACCTGTCCCCTGGCCCCTATTCCCTCTCAAATACTATGGTCACCCTCTGACTCTATCCTACACTCTCTAACCCACATCTTCAATCTCTCCCTCACCTCTGGCATTTTCCCCAATGCTCTAAAACATGCTCTGGTCACCCCCATACTTAAAAAGCCGTCCTTAGACCCTATCAATCTTAACCTATTCCCTATCTCCTTGCTCCCCTTTTCCTCTAAACTCCTTGAACGCCTGGTTTACAACCAACTGAGTGACCACCTCATTAAGAATAACCTGCTTGGTCCCCTTCAATCTGGATTTCCCCCTCAACACTCCACAGAAACTGCTCTTTTAAAACTCACAAATGACCTAACTGCAAAAACCAACGGATACTATTCTGTACTCCTACTTCTGGACCTCTCAGCTGCCTTTGACACGGTTGACCACCCCCTCCTCCTCAAAAAACTTTACTTCCTCAGTCTCCGTGACTGTGCTCTTCAGTCGCTCTCATTATACCTATCCCAACGCACCTTCAGTGTCACTTACAATTCTACTTCTTCCACTCCTCTTCCCTTCTCTGTTGGGGTCCCCAAGGTTCTGTTCTTGGACCTCTTATTTTCAATCTACAACTCTTCCCTGGGTCAGCTGATAGCCTCTCACAGCTTTCAATATCATTTCTACGCCGATGACGCACAAATCTATCTCTCCATCCCTCAACTCACTCCATCAGTCTCCTCACGCATCACTAACTTATATATACATATATACAGACATATCTGTATGGATGTCACACCACTTCCTCAAACTCAACTTGTCCAAAACAGAGCTTATAATATTTTCTCCCCCACGTGCCTCTTCCCCTGACTTCTCTGTCAAGAACAATGGCACAACCATCCACCCATCCCCACATGTCAGCGTGCTAGGTGTTATCCTGGACTCTGAACTCCTTTGTGCCCCACATCCAATCACTTTCCAAAGCTTGCCGCCATAACCTCCACAACATCTCTAAACTACGTCCCTTTCTAACCAATGAAACCACAAAGCTCCTGATTCACTCCCTGGTTATCTCTCACCTTGACTACTGCAACTCCTTCCTCATTGGCTTACCTTTAAATAGACTACCCCCCCCTTCAGTCCATCATGAATGCTGCTGCCAGACTCATCCACCTTACAAACTGCTCAGTGTCTGCTACCCCCTCTGCCAATCCCTCTATTGGCTGCCACTAAATTTAAAATACTAACAATAAGTTACAAAGCCTTTCACAACTCTGCCCCCAGCTACATCACTAGCCTAGTCTCAAAATACCAACCTAATCGCCCTCTTTGTTCCTCCCAAGACCTCCTGCTCTCTAGCTCCCTCATCACCTCCTTCCATATCCGCCTCCAGGACTTCTCCCGTGCCTCGCCCATCCTCTGGAATTCGCTAACCCCAATCTGTCAGACTGTCTCCACATTTATCCACTTTTAGGTGATCCCTGAAAACCTTCATCAGAGAAACCTATCCTGCCTCCATCTAACAACTGCACTATTTTCTCCATTAGCTCATCCCCCACAGCTATTACCCTTTTGTACAACTTGACCCTCCCTCCTAGACTGTAAGCTCTACCAAGCAGGGCTCTCCAATTCCCCCTGTATTGAATTGTATTGTAATTGTACTGTCTGCCCTAATGTTGTAAAGCGCTGCATAAACTGTCTGCGCTATATAAATCCTGTATTATAATAAAAATAATAATAACCAGTTGTTTCCAGTATACTAATGTGGGTGGGGAAGGTTTCTTCCAAAACAGGGCAGTAGCTTTTCTGGCATAAAACAAAGTAATACTAGCGAATGTCCGCTCTGCCTCAGTAGGAAGAATATCCTTAACCAAACCCAGAAAACACACTGATAGAGACTGGCACGTGAGCACGTAAAAGTAGAATTTAACAAAGCCACCAGCTCCATCCAAAAACCTAAAATATATGGACAGGTTCAGAAGATGTGTGTGAAATCTCCCAGAGCCACACCACACTGCCAACAGTTGGCAGAACATGTAGGGTTCATCTTGTGAAGTTGGTATGGTGTAAAATAAGCTCTATGCACCAATTTAAATTGAATCAGATAGTCTCTTAGCGAGACCAAAGATCGAGAATCCCACACTTAATCCCAGTCATCATTGTCTAAATCAGGAATGTCCCGCAGCCATCTCGCCATAAGGCCCTCTAACACCGGGAGAGAAACTATAATAAAATGAGAATACAATCTGGAAGTAGGTGTTAGGGCTGGGCTCAGTCCTTCCTTCTCTGAGCTGGCCGCTCAGCTGTCGGCTAATTGCCAGCTCCCATCTCTCTCCACAGTTACCCAGCTGTTGTTCATTCTGCTCGTCATTCTTGCCTACTTAAAGTCGTCCAGCTCCCTTGATCTCTGCCTTCGCCTTTGTCAACATGTCTGGCTGCTGATCCTGCTTGCTGTACTATAGGGATGAGCCGAACACCCCCCTGTTCGGATCGCACCAGAACATGCGAACAGGAAAAAAGTTCGTTCGAACACGCGAACACCGTTAAAGTCTATGGGACACGAACATGAATAATCAAAAGTGCTAATTTTAAAGGCTAATATGCAAGTTATTGTCATAAAAAGTGTTTAGGGACCTGGGTCCTGCCCCAGGGGACATGGATCAATGCAAAAAAAAGTTTTAAAAACGGCCGTTTTTTCAGGAGCAGTGATTTTAATAATGCTTAAAGTCAAACAATAAAAGTGTAATATCCCTTTAAATTTCGTACCTGGGGGGTGTCTATAGTATGCCTGTAAAGGGGCGCATGTTTCCTGTGTTTAGAACAGTCTGACAGCAAAATGACATTTTGAAGGAAAAAACTCATTTAAAACTACCCGCGGCTATTGCATTGCCGACAATACACATAGAAGTTCATTGATAAAAACGGCATGGGAATTCCCCAAAGGGGAACCCCGAACCAAAATTAAAAGAAAAAAAAAATGACGTGGGAGTCCCCCTAAATTCCATACCAGGCCCTTCAGGTCTGGTATGGATATTAAGGGGAACCCCGGCCAAAATTTAAAAAAAAAAATGATGTGGGGTTCCCCCTAAATTCCATACCAGACCCTTCAGGTCTGGTATGGATTTTAAGGGAAACCCCAAGCCAAAAAAAAAAAAAAAAAACGTTGTGGGGTCCCCCCAAAAATCCATACCAGACCCTTATCCGAGCACGCAACCTGGCAGGCCGCAGGAAAAGAGGGGGGGACGAGAGTGCGGCCCCCCCCTCCTGAACCGTACCAGGCCACATGCCCTCAACATTGGGAGGGTGCTTTGGGGTAGCCCCCCAAAACACCTTGTCCCCATGTTGATGAGGACAAGGGCCTAATCCCCACAACCCTGGCCGGTGGTTGTGGGGGTCTGCGGGCGGGGGGCTTATCGGAATCTGGAAGCCCCCTTTAACAAGGGGACCCCCAGATCCCGGCCCCCCCCCGTGTGAAATGGTAAGGGGGTACAAAAGTACCCCTACCATTTCACTAAAAAACTGTCAAAAATGTTAAAAATGACAAGAGACAGTTTTTGACAATTCCTTTATTTAAATACTTCTTCTTTCTTCTATCTTCCTTCATCTTCTGGTTCTTCTGGTTCTTCCTCCGGCATTCTCGTCCAGCATCTCCTCCGCGGCGTCTTCTATCTTCTTCTCCTCGGGCCGCTCCGCACCCATGGCATGGGGGGAGGCTCCCGCTCTTCTCTTCATCTTCTTCATCTTCTTCTCTTCTTCTTTTCTTCTCTTCTTCTCTTCTTCATTTTCTTCTCCGGGCCGCTCCGCGCCCATGCTGGCATGGAGGGAGGCTCCCGCTGTGTGACGGCGCTCCTCGTCTGACAGTTCTTAAATAATGGGGGACGGGGCCACCCGGTGACCCCACCCCCCTCTGACGCACGGACATGACGGGACTTCCCTGTGGCATTCCCCGTG
This sequence comes from Aquarana catesbeiana, assembly GCF_042186555.1. Classification (NCBI taxonomy): domain Eukaryota; kingdom Metazoa; phylum Chordata; class Amphibia; order Anura; family Ranidae; genus Aquarana; species Aquarana catesbeiana. The sequence continues at coordinate 249,059,333 of NC_133325.1, read as the reverse complement.
AAAAAAAACGGCGTGGGGTCCCCTTGTTAAAGGGGGCTTCCAGATTCCGATAAGCCCCCCGCCCGCAGACCCCCACAACCACCGGCCAGGGTTGTGGGGATGAGGCCCTTGTCCTCATCAACATGGGGACAAGGTGTTTTGGGGGCTACCCCAAAGCACCCTTCTAATGTTGAGGGCATGTGGCCTGGTACGGTTCAGGAGGGGGGGCGCACTCTCGTCCCCCCCTCTTTTCCTGCGGCCTGCCAGGTTGCGTGCTCGGATAAGGGTCTGGTATGGATTCTTGGGGGGACCCCACGCCGTTTTTTTTTTTTTTTGGCGCGGGGTTCCCCTTAAAATCCATACCAGACCTGAAGGGTCTGGTATGGAATTTAGGGGGAACCCCACGTCATTTTTTTTTTTAAATTTTGGCCGGGGTTCCCCTTAATATCCATACCAGACCTGAAGGGCCTGGTATGGAATTTAGGGGGACTCCCACGTCATTTTTTTTTTAAATTTTGGTTCGGGGTTCCCCTTTGGGGAATTCCCATGCCGTTTTTATCAATGAACTTCTATGTGTATTGTCGGCAATGCAATAGCCGCGGGTAGTTTTAAATGAGTTTTTTCCTTCAAAATGTCATTTTGCTGTCAGACTGTTCTAAACACAGGAAACATGCGCCCCTTTACAGGCATACTATAGACACCCCCCAGGTATGAAATTTAAAGGGATATTACACTTTTATTGTTTGACTTTAAGCATTATTAAAATCACTGCTCCTGAAAAAACGGCCGTTTTTAAAACTTTTTTTTGCATTGATCCATGTCCCCTGGGGCAGGACCCAGGTCCCCAAACACTTTTTATGACCATAACTTGCATATTAGCCTTTAAAATTAGCACTTTTGATTATTCATGTTCGTGTCCCATAGACTTTAACGGTGTTCGAACGAACTTTTTTCCTGTTCGCGTGTTCTGGTGCGAACCGAACAGGGGGGTGTTCGGCTCATCCCTACTTGGGACTAAAATCATGATCGCTAAAGCCTGGAAAAAAACAAAACCAGCCATACAAGCAGTCAAAAGGAAAATATTGTGGATTATGACACAAGAAAAGCTATTCAGCATCTTGACAGATACCACCATTAAATTTTAAAAGATATGGGAACCTTGGGGCAACTATGTGGGAACCTCCCTTATTCCTGGTGTTCACAAAGCAGCACACCATCCCAAGGCACCATAGTAGGCACTCATCTCCCCCACCCCCTTTCCCAACCCTACCCCTCCCTCTCTTCACCCCCTCTCTTTCTTCTTTCTCCTCTTCATACAAACAAGTTCCTATTGTGCGATTGTACAGTTTATAATTAGCACGGGACTGTCTTATTGATGCTGGGCTCATCCATTTAGCCCAGTCATCACCCCCGACAGGCTTAATATAACCAAGGCGGATACCTGGGGGGGTGGGGGGACTCTGCCTCTGGCACAGCTTGATCCCGACAGGGGTGCTGGGGGTGGGGGGAACCCCACTACTCCAGGGGCCTGGCCCCTCTACTGATAATGTGTCAACATTCTCAGGCGGGACATTAAGACAGCCCACCCATACTTTCCTACGGTTGTGTAATCTTTAACTAGCATACTTGGACTGTTTGTATGTTTCTATATTACTTCGGGGGCCTTCCCCTGGAGCGGTTTACCATGCTACAATTGTACTGTTTATCTATACTCATTAAAAACAATAAACATTTATTGAAAGTAAAAATCACCAAAGCTGTAAATCTGTAGTGTATATTACATAGATGGTCAGCCAAGATATAAAAAAAAACCCTTGCTCTGATACACAGTCAAAAGATGTTAAAACTTTTTAAAAATGTAGTTATGAAGGTGACTTGGGCTGTTCAAAATTACATTTAAGTTAAAGAAAAATGCAATCAACAAAACACGAGAATTTATTAGCAAGGACTAGGGATGGGCGAATGGTTCGGCCCGAGCATAAGTTCGGGCCAAACTTTGGTTAGTGAAGGGTTAATGTGTGGGTGTGGCGCTGTCCTAATTCATAGAAATACTTGGTAAATCGTGTGTAGCCAAATCCCAAATGTAAAGTCGCATATAAAGTGTAAACCAAAATTGCAAATAAAGAATTCAACGAAAATAAAACCAAACATAAAACAGCAAAGTCACCCCCTTTGGAGTATGTAGGTGTAACGTTGTCCTAGTGGAGAAAAAAGTGGAGAAAATGGAAAAAAATGGAAACAATGGAAGAAATCGCATAAAGGACTGCTGCCTCCACAGATGTGATTTCCACCAATACTTGGTAAATCGTGTGTAGCCAAATCCCATATGTAAAGTCGCATATAAAGTATAGACCAAAATTGCAAATAAAAAATTCAACGAAAATTCAACAAACTTTGGTTGTTCGGGGCAAATTCGAAAGCCGTCGGAACACCGTTAAAGTCCATGGGACACTAACATTAAAAATCAAAAGTGCTCATTTTAAAGGCTTATATGCAAGTTATTGTCATAAAAAGTGTTTGGGGACCCGGGTCCTGCCCCAAGGAACATGTATCAATGCAAACTTTTTTTTTAAAAACAGCCGTTTTTTCGGGAGCAGTGATTTTTTTAATGCTTAAAGTGAAATAATAAAAATGAAATATTCCATTAAATAATGTGCCTGGGGGGTGTCTATAGTATGCCTGTAAAGTGGTGCATTTTTCCCATGTTTAGAACAGTACCACAGCAAAATGACATTTCTAAAGGAAAAAGTGTCATTGAAAACTGATCGCGACTGTAATGAATTGTCGGGTCTTGGCAAAATAGAAAAAACTCATTGGTAAACTGGTGACCCTGCCCCCCTCTGATGCCACAGGGAAGCTGTGGGAAAGCCCCTGGGGCAAAGGGGGCAGGGTCACCCGGGTACATCACCGGGTGGCCCCGCCCTCAGTTATATAAGAACTGTCAAAGGTGCTGAAGCGCCACATGGTGGGAGCCTCTCATGGAGGCAGATCGGTGGCGTTTTTTTTTTCTTTTTCGGTCCATCGCAGTGTGAACAAGATGATGAATGGACATTGTGGACATTTTAATTTTTTTATTTTTTAATAAAGGACTTGTCCCCAAGCTGTGTCTTTTTTAACATTTTGACACTTTTTTGTGAAATGGTAGGGGTACATTTGTACCCCGTTACCATTTCACACAGGGGGGAGGCTGGGATCTGGGGATTCCCTTGTTAAAAGGGGCTTCCACCGGGCAAGGGTTGTGGGGATGGGCCCTTGTCCCCATCAACATGGGGACAAGGTGCTTTGGGGGCTACCCCAAAGCATTCGCCCCATGTTGAGGGCATGTGGCCTGGTACGGTTCAGGAAGGGAGGCGCTCTCTCATCCCCCCCCTTCTTTTCCTGTGGCCTGCCAGGTTGCGTGCTCGGATAAGGGTCTTGTATGGATTTTGGGGGGACCCCTATGCCATTTTTTTATTTGGTGCAGGGTTCCCCTTAAAATTCATACCAGAACCCTACGCCATTTTTAAAATAAATTTGGTGCAGGGTTCCCCTTAATTACCGTATCAGACTCGAAGGGCCTGGTATGGATTTTAGGGTTCGGGGTTCCCCTTAATATTCATACCAGACCCAAAGGGCCTGGTAATGGACTGGGGGGGTCCCATGCTCTTTTTTTCAATTAGTTTTATCTATATTGCTGAGACCTGACAATTCATTACAGCCGCAGTCAGTTTTAAATGACAATTTTTCCTTTAGAAATGTCATTTTGCTGTGGTACTGTTCTAAACATGGGAAAAATGTGCCACTTTGCAGGCATACTATAGACACCCCCCAGTCACAATATTTAAATTAATATTTCATTTTTATTGTTTCACTTTAAGCATTAAAAAAATCACTGCTCCTGAAAAAACGGCAGTTTAAAAAAAAAAAAAAAAAAATTGCATTGATACATGTCCCCTGGGTCAGTACCCAGGTCCCCAAACACTTTATGACAATAACTTGCATATAAGCCTTTAAAATTAGCACTTTTGATTATTCATGTTCGTGTCCCATAGACTTTAACAGTGTTTGTGCGTTCTGCAGAATTTTTTCTCTGTTCAGTATGTTCTGGTGCGCACCGAACCAGGGGGTGTTCGGCCCATCCCTAGCAAGGACTAGTAATGACTGAATCAGGAGAATTTGTCTAAATAATTACTTGTAGCTTTACACAATCTTCCAACAGTATTATATAATTCCAACTAAAGTGAATTTAATATAATAATGTCAGTCATGTAACAAACCAGAGATTTGTAACAAGGTAGGCAAACAAGTAGTCCATGCCTTACTTGCCAAAACTCATTAGCCCTTAATGACTACTGATGATTTTGTCAGTATTTGACAAATGGACTTTCGGAGGATATGCAGAAATTGGTGCTTTATTGAGGTTATACCAGGGCTTTTATTTGTGACTTTTGTACAATATATAATACAATTTGTAATGAGAAACGAGAAACAATTTCCTGAATTATTATGACACTGGATCGTTATTCTGCATGGTGGTTTGTAGTCTACAATTCCTTTGTTTTTCAGTTGTATTGATTAAATAGGTTAAATAGAGAATACAAACTGCAATTTTGGACTTGGTAGTCACTAGTCAGTAAATATTTCAAGTGATAATAAGTATAGAAATATGAGCGTTCTTATTGACTCATTTTGAAAGGTTCCGCAAATGAGCCTGTCATTCTTATTATTTCTTCACTTAATTACTGATCTGGACGACGTGGCTTTGTAGATGGAGCAGTGAGACGTTTCTTCCAGCTGCTCCCAGCGGCTTACCCAGGATCAGCTGCTAGGTAAATACCTCACTCCACTGCTCTTATGGGCAAACATCAGAGCAGGGAGACTAGACAGAACAAGAAAGAAAAGGAGGACGCACCAGCCTTGTGCATTATACCAAGCAAATTTATTATTAAAACCAGAATACTACTACTCACAAACATGTGAAGATAAAGCACTTAGCATAGCCACCTGATCGTGGCGATCAGTCCGGAATCAATATTCTCCAGATAGCTATGGAAAAGATATTAGGGCTGCTGCTTGATGACGTGTTTCAAAGTCATAGCTTCTTCTTCAGAGAGAACCCATAGCTATCTGGAGACTATTGGTTCTGGACTGATCACCAAGATCAGGTGGCTATGCTAATTGCTTTATCTCCACATGTTTGTGAGTAGTATTTTATTCTGGTTTTATTAATAAATTTGCTTGGGATAATGCACAAAGCTGGTGCACCCTCCTTTTCTTTCTTGTTCTATGACTACTAGGATATCCCCTATCTTGGAGGGCAGCAAGGCCATAGCAACTTTCCCCTGAGAGATGGACTACCCGACGTCACACCATTGCCCAGGAGTATTTGTTTGCAGTTATCAAGGGAGATGAGACAGCTTGGTTCTGGCCCCTCCACTGCTGACATAGAGTTCCTTTTCACCCAATCATCAGCTGCTGCCTCCCACCAGCACAGCTCCAAGTTGACACTGGGACCTTCTTCTCTCTCCCAGTTGGAGCCTCAGTCACCTCTACAGGTGAGCTCCTGCTGCCACACACCATTCTCTCAGGGTGGGTCATTAAGAATGTCCCCCCTATCTAGAAGCCTTTTTCAGGCATGTGTCTGCCCCAGAGATAGTTGGGACATGGAATCCTATATGAAAGCTCTGCCTATCAAAATGGACTTTGAGCAATATGTGTAGCACATAGAACATACTTATAAGAAGGAGATTTCTGAGCTCAAGAATGCAAATAGAAAATAGAAAATAGAAACTGCCATAACAACATTAGAATTCAGGTGTGCATGAGCCAGTGGAGTCTAAAGACCTGGCTTCTGTGGTTACATCTATCTTTAATCAACTTCTCCATAAACCTAAAGATGCACACATTGAATTAGATTGGGTTCACTGCACCTCCGGCTCTAGGAACCCTGATCCTTCCTTTTTGAGAGATATCTTATGTAGAGCTCATTTCTGCAAGGTTAAGGAAAAAATGTATGCAGCTAGTACACAGGGTACCATCATGCTTAATGATACACCGGCCATGCTTCTCTCTGACCAAATGCTCACCATGAGACAAGCATTGAAACCTCTCGCTCAACTACTACAGGATCACCACATCAAGTATTCCTGGGGTTTCCCCTTCCAACTATGAGTATATAATGAAGGAAAATCTGCTGTGTTCTGCACACTTGGTGATCTCCCAAATTGTCTAGGTACTTTTGAACTGCCTCAGGTTTATATCCCTGATTGGCCTTTCACTCCTACCACCCCTGGTCTCCCTTTTGCCCATCAATGGCAATGACAGAGCGAGAAGAAAGGGACCAGACCTACACATCAAAGAGATCTGGATGACTGGTGTCCATCAGTGCACTGTTTTGTTCTCCAGCTATCCCTGCACTGGATATTTGCCTTCTATGCCTTCTATATAAATTTGGGTTTCAGTTTTTCAGCAAAGTTTTTCCTGGTGATTTTTCCTAGTGCCATCTTGCTGACCTTTCACCTGTTCATATATAGAGGGACTTTTGTTTTGCCCCTTTTCTAGGTTTACAGTAACTTTCTTAAATCAGCATTCAACATAATTGATCTCAGGGCCAATTTAATTAGTTCTGGCCATTGTTATCTATGTAATGGTCTCATTGGGCTCCATTCACAAAGATTTATTTACCGCTTTAAGAAATTCAGTAAAATACCACTCACCGTTTAAAAAAAAAAAAGAAAAAGTATAATTCACAAAAAAAATCTACTAAAATACTGCATGTGGTGTTTTGTCATTTTTTGGGGTATTTAATACATAAATCTGTGTGGTTAGTTACCACTGGTGTGCGGAAGTTACCGCAGGTGTTGTCATATCCAGTGCATGGCTCTTCTTTTCTGGTGCACACATCTCAGGGCCTTGGCAGAAGTGAGCGATGGCGGAGGAGAGCTCAGCAGAAGAGAAGCCAAACTTCCTGGATTTGGTAGAGCACATGGTAAAGCACCTCAACAGCCTCATTTGTCTTAGCAGTTATGCACTTTCATGCTTGGCTTGTGGCATACTGTATGTTTGCTCTGTTCTCTGTGGCACATGGTACTGTTTCAGCTTCATGGTTTGTCTCTGACACAACTTTTTTTTCTGTATTTTGGCTCATTTCTGCCTCAAAGCTGGTTTGCAGCATATGTTTGTTCCATATCCTGAGGTCCTGTACACACGATCGGACATTGATCAGACATTCCGACAACAAAATCCATGGATTTTTTCCGACGGATGTTGGCTCAAACTTGTTTTGCATACACACGGTCGCACAAAGTTGTCGGAATTTCTGATCGCCAATAACGCGGTGACGTACACCATGTACGATGAGACTAGAAAAGAGCAGTTCTGAACCAAGCGCAGCACCCTTTGGGCTCCTTTTGCTAATCTCGTGTTAGTAAAAGTTTGGTGAGAGACGATTCGTGCTTTTTAGATCATTTTCTGCTGTTCAGTTTGTGCTTGTGGGTTTGTATCTGGCCTTCAGTGCGTGCAGCGAATACAATTGACTTGTTGTTGTGTTCGTTTGTTACTGATTTTCAGGTCGCTCTTCACAGGCCTTGCTGTTCTTCAGTGCGTTCTGTTACTTCGTTCTAAGCAGCCGACCGTTTTCTAGCCATGTTGCTTATACGTACTCCTCATATAGTTCGTGCTGTGCGGGGGCTTGGTGTTGGGGTTCTTACCTTGACACAAGTCCAGTCCATGAACAGGGTGGGGAGGAGTTTATGGACCAAGAATTGGTTGCTCCAGCGTGACCAGTTCTGTCATATGCCTTTGCTCCGCGAGATCCGTGAGAATAATCCTGATGATTTCAGGAAATTTCTCCGGACGACGGACCCCGTATTTCACAGTTTGTTGGCTTTGCTGACCCAAATATATTAGCAGGCAGGATACCTGCATTAAGCAAGCCATCACTGTGGAGCAGAGGTTAGTCGCCACCTTGCGGTACTTGGCGACGGGGAGAAGTCTGCAGGACCTCAAGTTCTGGACAGGCATCTCCCCCCAGGCTCTGGGGATCATTATCCCAGAGACCGGTTCTGCCATCATCCAGGTCCTGCAGAAGGACTATATTAAGGTAAGATTTTCATCTTTTAACATCACATTTTATTGTATATAATGTTTGTTAATATGTTGTATTACTTACCTCATTCCCATGATTGTAATATGCTGTGAATGTCCCCTTAGTCCTCATGCATGCTGTTTTTTTTTTTAACATTTTTTGTCCTTCATACAAATTTGCCTTCACTTACCTCCCCAGCATGCTCTCCTGGCCCTATATTCACCTCGTGTAGTCACTTAACAATGTATTTTGTTAGCTCCATAGTAGTGCTTTACCCCAAACACCCCCTAAAATGTGTAAAAATGTGATTTGTGCTTTAAATTCAGGCAGAGTGGCACAGGCTTTTTTTGGTGTCCCAAAATCATTTGGAACCCTCCCCCCCCCAACTGCTAACTCAGCTGATAACAATCCTCTCTCTGCTGACTTTGCCAAACCCATACACACTATACCCACCTCTTTAGTGGTCAGATTTATGGATGAATTCCCCAAAGCATATAGTGCAAGGGCCTGCCTGAATACTTTTAAATGGTACTGTTTAAAGTTTCTGTATCCTATTATTATCTTGATAGGTAATAGCAGAATGTAAAAATGTGCTAAAATGTGTACACTGTGTATTTATCTCTTTGTATTATGACACTTCTTACCTGTCCAGTGGGCTGCCAACAGTGTAAAGTAAGGAGGGGCTGGCCAAAGTAATACACATTAGGCATTCATCTCTCAATGAAGTGGAGATGGTTACCTGTCCAAAACATCCCCCCCCCCATAAAATTTTACAAATGGCCCATGGGGGAGGAATCTGATAGGTGGACCTTATACCTTTGTCTTTAAATACTCCCTATAATAAATGTTATAGTGATGTTGGCCAAGAATGTTTGTGTCTAATCTGCTTTCCCTGTTTATGTGCAAAATGATTAATTTATTTTTCTTGTTTTACTCCGGAGTTTCCTTCCAACCCACAGGAATGGCAGACTGTGGCCTCCCACTTTGCCCAGCAGTGGGACTTTCCTAACTGCGGAGGGGCAATTGATGGGAAACACGTCCACATCCTCCCACCACCCAACTCTGGGTTATACTATTATAATTATAAGGGGTTCAATAGTATTATGATGTTGGCAGCGGTGTCGGCTACTTACGAGTTCCTGTATGTGGACGTGGAGAAGAATGCCTGGAGTCATCACCCAGACGGAGTTCTATAGGCATCTCCAGAATTACAGCTTGGACTTGCCACCTCCAGAAGACAATGTGGAAGGACTCCCATGCGTCTTCGTTGCAGATGAAGCATTTGTGCTGGGGGAGCATCTTATGCGGCCATTCCCGATGAGGACCCTCACCCCGTACCAAAGGGTTTTTAATTACCAGCTGGCCAGAGCCAGAAGAGTGGTGGGGAACACATTTGGAATCATGGCCAGCCGGTTCCGCCTATTTCTTACACCCATACACATGGCGGAGTATAAACTGAATCATATCATCCTGGCGTGCTGTGTTCTCCACAACTTTTTAAGGTGAAATTCTGCCAACTATGCTGCCTCAGTTGGGCCTGAGGCCGGAATTCAAGTAAATGAACCATTGCTGATGGCGCTTGAAAGTGGCCGTCCTGGCTTGCCCCCCGAGTGCCCGCGAGGTCAGTCTTAGATACCTTGAGTACTTTGCGGGTAGGGGGGCCATCAATATGCCAGACAATGTCTGATACCTTTTTAAAATAAACAAATCATTTTAACTACTAAAATCTTTGGTGACATTTACTGCTTGTGTTTCTTTTAGCTGACCCTGACAGAAATGTGGGGAGTCCTGAAATTGTTGTGATTGTGTAACCTTAAAAAGCACTGTTGGGTGTTATTTACTAAAGGAAAATACACTTTGCACTACAAGTGCACTTGAGCCTGCACTGAAACTGCACTTGTAGTGCAAAGTGGATTTGCCCTTAGGAAATAACCCCCATTGTCACTGAAAACACCAATTTTACCTTAACAAAATTTTAGGAGCATTGAAACAAAAATCCACACATTCTTGATTATCAATCTTTTTAATACCAGCACAATCACATGTTCATTTCTAAAAGGTTTTTAAAACAAACCACCATGTTTCTTGTATAACAATTTTTTCGGTAACATTAATAAATATTGAAATGTCTATTTAAGGTAAAACAGGCATGTTTCAAACAAACAAGAAATACACAAATATGGAACTTACAAAGTTCAACTTTTGTAGAAATTGAAGGCAATATCAGACATGAGTATTTAGAAACTGTGTTTGATATTGTGTTCAGATGGGGTGAAGTCACCCCTGGAAAAGCCAAATTTTGAAGATGCACACAAATTGCCGAATATCAACATGTGCTAGCTGCCATCACGGGGGATCAAGGGACGTGTTTTGTGGGTGCAACCCCTTCCTCTCAACTACTTTATTATTGAGGAAGGGGTTGCACCCCCAAAAAACCTACATTGATCTCCCGTGATGGCAGATAGCACATGTTGACACACTGTGTGCATCTTCAAAATTTGGCTTTTCTATAAAATGGCAAAAAATGTTAAAAATTTTTACTTTACAAATACCACAAAAAAGGAAGGGATTTGGAGGTGTTTTAAACTCTCCCTTACACATCAATGATGTTCTTCATTTTGTTTTTAACATCATTGATGTTTTTCAAGTCCCTTTTACACCCCATGATCTCCCTGATCAGGATCTGTGCACTTTCACTGGTGAAATGACCTGGATCCACAACATCACAAACACCTAAAAATAGAGAAACAAAAACACACCATTATAAATATGCCGGCATCCATCTCTTACCTGAGCCTGTGGTCGCAGACACTCACCTGTTGTGGTGACAATTTCCACCATGTCTCCTTCCTCCTCCGCCTCTGCTTGGCTTTGGGGGATTTCACCTTCTTCATGAAGTGGGGGGTCTGTTGTCTCTTCTGCTGAGTGATGTCCTCTGAGTCTTTTCTCCCCTATGTAAAAAAAATAGGTATACTTAGCACACAGATATTTGATGACAGAAAGAGGAATATGAAACATTGCTTGGAAGTGGGGTACAATTGTCTATTTTGGCAGAGTTCCAAAATGAAGAAATATTGTTTTCCTTTGTCAAGCTTGAATACTTACCTGTTTTGTACAAGCTTCACAGATGGAGACACCCCTATAGTATACACTGGAACACCTGTGTGGGCCCCTTAATAAAAAGGATGTTCTGGTGTCCCCCACTAGTGCTCCAGCGTCCAGATGTGTAAACAGCTGCTGAGTGTAAACTGTACAACTGTAAAGAAAAGCACATGGAGTGGCACAAACGTAATAAAAATAAATAGGAACACAGGACAACTACTACTTTTTTGCAGCACTCTCCTGATCCTTCTGTACTGCTCGTGCTCCCTGATTTTGAGGTCTGACCACCGCTTCCTGAGCTGATCTTTGGATCGTCGTACCCCGAAATTCTTCTGCAGACTTTTGACTACTTTTGCCATGATCTTGGCCTTTCTGACATTGGAGTTGGGGTAAGGTCCATACTTCCCATCGTAGTCGGTCCTCTTCAGGATGTTGACCATCTCCAACATCTCCCCAAAGGACATATTTAAGGCCTTAAATCGTCTCTTCTGGGATCGGGATGTTTCTGGCTCCAGGCTTTCCTCCTCCTCCTCCTCGTTGCTGTAATTAGCATGCACCTGCTGTGTCTCCGCCATGTGTTCTTCTCCCACTGCGACAAACGAGAAGGGGCGGGGAATAGACTAGAAAGAACATCAGGAGCGGGCAGAGTTTCACGCATACGTAGTGTGTATAAAGCGAAACACGCGTGCGTAGTACGTACGATCTGTGAGCGGAGGAAGGAGTATCGGAGGTGCCAATGATGATAATGAAGGTAAGATCTAAACTTGGGCCTATACTGCTTCTAGATTGAGGCCTATATTGTAACAAGATTAGGAGAGTTTCGTCTGACAATAGGGTTTGTCTTCTGTTGTGTCTTGCAGATAAAATGGATGGCTTCAATGACCACAACTTCCTCCCCCTGTTCATAAACAAATACAGGGAGCTGCCCTATCTGTGGCAGGTCAAACACCCCCAATACAATAATAAACAAAAGAGGCAGGCAGCGCTGGAGAAACTGCTAGAGTTGGTGAAGCCGGTGGTCCCACAGCAACCATCCCCTATTTAAAAGCCAAAATTGGTGGCCTGAGGAGCACATATCTTAGGGAGCGCAAGAAGGTCATGGATTCCCAGAGATCCGGAGCTGTAGCAGATGACGTTTATGTCCCCAGGCTGTGGTACTATGAGAGACTACGATTTCTGTCAGACCAGACTGGAGTCAGGGAATCCCTCTCCACTCTTCCTTCCTTCCTATCTTCCACCCCAGCTGAGGCTTCCGATGTCCAACCTGGGACTTCCAGCCAGGAAGAAGTGGAGGAGCCCAGCTGGAGCCAGGTATAGCATTGTTCTACAGATTTCTGGTCAATAAATAAATGATGTTTACTAGATGTTATTATTGATCACTAATTGCTGATTTAATAAAGTGTTTTACATATCAATAGACAGTAGTGGGCAAAAATAATTGGGACAAGAATGAAAAATGCTGGGCTCAGAATGATCATCAGTTATATTTGTTAACATTCACTTTGCAACAGTCATGAGGTGAAAATTGTGTGTGATTGATGAATAAAAAACTAAAATGATTTCCCTTTTTCATGCACAGGAAGAACTCAGCCAGGACGAGGAGGCTGTGGAATGTGGCACACAGGAGGAGGCTGTGGAATGTGGCAGCCAGGAGGAGGCGGGGGTTAGTGGCAGCCAGGAGGAGGCAGGGCTAAGTGGCAGCCAGGAGAAGGCCGGGCCCAGTAGGAGCTTGACAGAATCGCAGGTTCCTCCCCTTCGCCTTCCAACCAAAAGACCCAGGAAGGGGATTAACATGCAGGCTGATTCAGGAGGCTTCTGCGTCCCTCAGAGCCTTCCCCACTCGTGAAGAGGTCTTTGCCTGCATGGCTGCCACAAAACTGCAGGGCATGCAGGAGGGTCAACGCTTCCTGTGTGAGGACCTTCTTTACAAAACACTAACTAAGGGGGTGAGGGGCGAAATCACACACAAAACCCACCTGTGTGAGTTGGACCATCCTCCTCCTCCTCCTGCCACAACTCCACCACCACAGCCACAGCGTGGAAGGAAGTGTGGAAGGAAGACCAGAGAGTGATGGCCCTGGGTTCAGTCTGGTCTGACAAAAGATGCAGGCTCTTGTGTGACCACAGCCTGGGGACTAGGGATGAGCCAAACACCCCCCTGTTCGGTTCGCACCAGAACATGCGAACAGGAAAAAAGTTTGCTCGAACACGCGAACACCGTTAAAGTCTATGGGACACGAACATGAATAATCAAAAGTGCTAATTTTAAAGGCTTATATGCAAGTTATTGTCATAAAAGGTGTTTGGAGACCCGGGTCCTGCCCCAGGGGACATGGATCAATGCAAAAAAAGTTTTAAAAAAGGCTGTTTTTTCAGGAGCAGTGATTTTAATAATGCTTAAAGTCAAACAATAAAAGTGTAATATCCCTTTAAATTTTGTACCTGGGGGGTGTCTATAGTATGCCTGTAAAGGGGCGCATGTTTCCCGTGTTTAGAACAGTCTGACAGCAAAATGACATTTTGAAGAAAAAAACCCATTTAAAATTACCCGCGGCTATTGCATTGCCGACAATACACACAGAAGTTCCTTGATAAAAACGGCATGGGAATACCCCACAGGGAAACCCCGAACCAAAATTAAAAAAAAAAATGACGTGGGAGTCCCCCTAAATTCCATACCAGGCCCTTCAGGTCTGGTATGGATATTAAGGGGAACCCCGGCCAAAATTTTTTAAAAAAATTACGTGGGGTTCCCCCTAAATTCCATACCAGACCCTTCAGGTCTGGTATGGATTTTAAGGGGAACCCCGCGCCAAAAAAAAAAAGGCGTGGGGTCCCCCCAAAAATCCATACCAGACCCTTATCTGAGCACGCAACCTGGCAGGCCGCAGGAAAAGAGGGGGGACGAGAGTGTGCCCGCCCTCCTGAACCGTACCAGGCCACATGCCCTCAACATTGGGAGGGTGCTTTGGGGTAGCCCCCAAAAACACCTTGTCCCCATGTTGATGAGGACAAGGGCCTCATCCCCACAACCCTGGCCGGTGGTTGTGGGGGTCTGCGGGTGGGGGGCTTATCGGAATCTGGAAGCCCCCTTTAACAAGGGGACCCCCAGATCCCGGCCCCCCCCGTGTGAAATGGTAAGGGGGTACTTACCCCTACCCTTTCACTAAAAAACTGTCAAAAATGTTAAAAATGACAAGAGACAGTTTTTGACAATTCCTTTATTTAAATGCTTCTTCTTTCTTCTATCTTCCTTCATCTTCTTCTTCTTCTGGTTCTTCTGGCTCTTCTGGTTCTTCCTCCAGCGTTCTCGTCCAGCATCTCCTCCGCGGCGTCTTCTATCTTCTTCTCCTCGGGCCGCTCCGCACCCATGGCATGGGGGGAGGCTCCCGCTCTTCTCTTCATCTTCTTCTTCATCCTCTTCTCTTCTTCCTTCTTCTCTTCTTCTTTTCTTCATTTTCTTCTCCGGGCCGCTCCGCATCCATGCTGGCATGGAGGGAGGCTCTCGCTGTGTGACGGCGACTCCTCATCTGACGGTTCTTAAATAACAGGGGGGTGAGGCCACCTGGTGATCCCGCCCCCTCTGACGCACAGGACATGACGGGACTTCCCTGTGGCATTCCCTGTGACGTCCATTTCACACAGGGGGGGGGGCCGGGATCTGGGGGTCCCCTTGTTAAAGGGGACTTCCAGATTCCGATAAGCCCCCCGCCCACAGACCCCTACAACCACCGGCCAGGGTTGTTGGGATGAGGCCCTTGTCCTCATTAACATGGGGACAAGGTGTTTTGGGGGGCTACCCCAAAGCACCCTCCCAATGTTGAGGGCATGTGGCCTGGTACGGTTCAGTAGGGGGGGCGCACTCTCATCCCCCCTCTTTTCCTGCGGCCTGCCAGGTTGCGTGCTCGGATAAGGGTCTGGTATGGATTTTTGGGAGGAGCCCACGCCGTTTTTTTTTTTTTTTTTGGCGCGGGGTTCCCCTTAAAATCCATACCAGACCTGAAGGGTCTGGTATGGAATTTAGGGGGAACCCCACGTCATTTTTTTTTTTAATTTTGGCCGGGGTTCCCCTTAACCATACCAGGCCTGAAGGGCCTGGTATGGAATATAGGGGGACTCCCACATCTTTTTTTTTTTTAATTTTGGTTCGGGGTTTCCCTGTGGGGAATTCCCATGCCGTTTTTATCAATGAACTTCTATGTGTATTGTCGGCAATGCAATAGCCGCGGGTAGTTTTAAATGTTTTTTTTCCTTCGAAATGTCATTTTGCTGTCAGACTGTTCTAAACACGGGAAACATGCGCCCCTTTACAGGCATACTATAGACACCCCCCAGGTATGAAATTTAAAGGCACTTTTATTGTTTGACTTTAAGCATTATTAAAATCACTGCTCCTGAAAAAACGGACGTTTTTAAAACTTTTTTTTTGCATTGATCCATGTCCCCTGGGGCAGGACCCGGGTCCCCAAACACTTTTTATGACAATAACTTGCATATAAGCCTTTAAAATTAGGACTTTTGATTTCTCCCATAGACTTTTAAAGGGTGTTCTGCGGCATTCGAATTTGCCACGAACACCCCAAATTGTTCGCTGTTCGGCGAACTTGCGAACAGCCAATGTTCGAGACGAACATGAGTTCGACTCGAACTCGAAGCTCATCCCTACTGGGCACATACATGTCATCTACTGCTGTTCAGGATCTCTTGGACTTCTGGACCAGACTGCACTCCCTTAGATATGGACTACTCAGGCCACCAATTTTGCAGTAAAATAATTGATGTGTGCCCTGGGGGCCAAAAGCTTCGCCAATTTCTGCCGTTTCTCCAGCGTTGCCTCCCTCTTTGTTTGGTTCTGATCCCTTAATAAAGGATTTTGTGTTTCAATTATAATTGCCTATGTGTGCTTTCCATCAAAAAGGACAGTTTGTTTGTGAGGAGGCAGGTACATTTCAAAAATACAATGTGAAATTAACAAGAGACACCAACACCAAGCAATCTCCTTGAGATTAAATAATACAGGATAATAATGGTGTGGTGGTAACTTGACACACAAAACACACCCAAAAATATTCAGGATGTAAAATCAAAAAATTAAAAAAAATTAAAAACACGATCAGGGTTGAAAACAATACAAACCAAAAAGATAAATCTTTTTTGTCAGATGTGACAAATCAAAACATATTGATGAAATCACGATCAATAATAAAGAAAGAAGTTTGTGATTAGTCTGTGTGAATATCAGCAGCAAAACTATTTCATTCTTCTAGCATTATAAAGAAGAAGAGAGTGCGCTGTGTTAAACAATTTTGAACATTGCAGCCTGACGAAAGTGCTATATCCATTCCGAACGCTAATTTTACCAGACCGAGCTGTTCCGTCTCGGAATTTCTTCTGAGCATGCGTGGCACTTTGGGAGTCGGAATTGAACACACACAGTCCGAATTGACGCGATCGGATTTTGTTGTCGGAGAATTTTATAGCCTGCTCTCAAACTTTGTGTGTCGGAAAATCCGATGGAAAATGTCCGATGGAGCCCACACACGGTCGGAATTTCCGACAACATGCTCCGATTGCACATTTTCCGGCGGAAAATCCGACTGTGTGTACAGGGCATAAGACATACTGTATATGGCATCTCATCATTTTTCATGTTTAGACCCCTTTTTAGCTGTCTACTTCTGCTGTGTTCCTCACTGCTTCATGCCTGTTTGCCCAAAAATGTCTAGTGGAAATTTTCAGCATGTTCACTTTGTATTTTTCTGATATGGTCTAGAATAGGCAAAGTACACAAGCACAAACTAAATGTAATCCTAACAAGATTTTTTCTTTGTTTACAGCTCCAAACATCCAATTTTGGGGCAGCCATTTCAACAGCAGAGGTACTTATACAGTATACATGTTTATGTCTTAAATTTGTTTTTTGTTTGATTTACTGACAATATACATTTCAATTCAACAATTGGAAAATGTTTTTCTCTTGTTCTTAAAGGATTAGTTCACCTTTTGGACATGTTACCTGCTATTCCTCCTCTCCCTGCTCCCTCCCCAGTGACAGTGGAAAGGCATCTTCTCCAGGCGCCCGCTGTCACTGTTTGAAAAAAACATACTGGGCTCTGCCCGGCCACCCACGTCACTCATTCACAGTGCTATGTGAATGGGAAACTACAAGTCCTGACAGCCTTTGTGGCAGTCGGCTTGTAGTTTCAATGAACTATCATGGGTGCTGTTAAGCACTCTTGTAGTTCATTCAAGCATTCATTCTTCCTGTCAGTGTGTATCTGCTTGTCTGTATGAGGTTTGAGCAAACAGATAAACTGAGAAGTCTGCAGGAGTCCTATATGGTGCCCACTATCTGCTGATCACAGGTACAATTTTTCCCAGGCTCCAATCAAAAAAAAATATAAATGTACATTTTTTTTTACCTGCAAAAAGATGTGCATTAATTATTTGTTTTTAAAAGGTGAACTTATCATTTAGCATTGCATTTTTTCCTTTTCAACAGTATAAAAGCATAGCACACGAGTCACCTGCTGCATCCTTAAAGCATCCATGGTCAAATGTAAGCATGTATTTATTATTCATACCTACAAATACATACAGTATGTTCAGATTTTGTCACTAACGTGTTTTTATTGTGTCCAATAGATGGTACATTCAAAATTGAACCTGGAGCAATACAGGGGAACAAGAAAACATGGTATGGAGGCAAGTCATGGTAGCTTCCTTACAATCCTAAAACACGTCTTGAAATGCTCTCACACGTACAGTGAAAATAGTATGCTGCAAATATGCATCTAGTATTTTTTGAAGGAATTTCAAGTTGAAATAAGCATCTTCAATTCCTTTACTTTGTAGTCACCCAAAATAGTCATCCCACAAAATATAAAAAGGGGAAAAACACCTCAGTATGGCAAATTCCCAAAGTAAGTGCCATACTGCATTTTTGTGATGGTATTTACTCCTGTCTAACCAAACATACTGAAAAAAAGGAGAAGGAAATAAAAGAGAAAGGTATCTTTAATTTGAGTAGAACCATTCTTACACCGGAGGAAACCTTAGTGTTAGATAAAGGTTTAAAATTTGTACCACCTAAACAGATGAATCATTTCAACACCTTCATAGATGTCCATAAATCCATCCATAAAATCAACATACAAAAAGTTATATTCTCTCCAACCCTATCCCTGTCAAAATGGCTACTCATGTAGGACATATAAAACGTTCTGGCCTCTTCAATGCCTCCATTGTTAACCCCCCAGGAGTTCTATCTCCCTCAAATAATATTTTTAGAGACTGTGTCCTCAGTGATCTAGACAAATTGAATTTGAGGAGACCTCCTCCTAACCCAGCCTTTGACATGGGCTTAAAAAGACTCTGTGAGAACAAAAATCGTATTATCCATCTGGCCGACAAAGGGGACGGCATAGTTATTTTGGACAAGGTCAATTATCTCCAGGAGATGTCCAGGATCCTGGGAGACCAAGAAACATATACTTCCTGATAGACCAGGGGTTATCTTTAGGTAGTTAACCTCTTTGCAGGCTAGTGTGGCACCTAATATACTAGGCCCTCCCAAACAGGCAACTTTTTTCCAACAGCTAGTGGGCTTTTATCCTTGCAAAAGATGTGCGGTGTGACGAATCAATAAAAGTGGAAGGAACAAAACATGTTCATTCTCCTCCACTGTCACTGGTAAAACATACCCAATTAAACATTTCATTACTTGCCATACTAAAAATGTAGTTTATCTCATCACATGTTCATGTGGTAAACAATATGTGGGATGAACCATTAGAACATTATCCATCAGAGCTAATGAACAGAATATCAAAAAGATTAGAAAAGATTAGAAAGAACATACAGTCCCCAAACACGGTGCCACAATAAAGACCCTACGGGTACCTCTTTTGTGGTAATAGACAAGTACACACCACCTTGGAGAGGAGGGTCCCTCAAAAGGGGTGTGTCACGGAACGTCCCTCACTCCGCTTGAGTGCTTCCATCAGTATACCACTTCCTTGTAGTCTGGATACACGAGTCCAGTGGATCTGGATATAGGAACCCCCAAGAACTAGACAACACCAGTCTTGGAGTATATCAGGACTAACTCTTTATTTGAGATCTCACACAAATTTATACAGCAGGATGACTCAAAGCTAACCTAATTAACATGAGCTAATTTACTAAATCATTTACCCAGACCAGATGACTCAGAGACATGACCTGTAGGACACAGACTTGTGGGCACCGAGCTTCACACAGTAGTATAAACACAATAGCAGGAGCTAATTACAATTAACAATACAAACAACAATCTCCCCCTCCTCAGCCTAGTCATCAACAGTTCGTCTCCTAGCCAGTCCTGGAGGCTAATGTGATCAGCTCACTCAATTAACAGGTTGAGTTCAGAATCAAACAAACCAATAATAGTCTCTACATACATCCTGGGAGATATTGTGGACAAATATTACTGTCCCATTTTAAGTAGTCCAAGATATATTTTCTCACTAACCCTGTGCCAGGATAGCACAGGGTGACTTAGACATAAGAGGTGTATGGGGAGCTGAAACAAGGACATCCCCTACTTTCCAAGGGATTCTGAGTTCCACGGGCCCTCCCGTCACAGGGTGTTTCTCAGATGGAGGTCAGATGGATTAACAAATCAAAATCCTACACTCCTTTTGGTATGAATGTCGATTGGGACAGCAACGCATTTATTAATAATGCTTGATGTTCCTTTCAGTATTAGCTATAGTTTGTCCCTTTACTGACAGTGTGATTATTGTTGTAAGCAGTATTTTTTATTTCCTTTAATATTTATGTGTTGGCCCCTTGCAGAAAGACGACAGCATTATATATATTTTTAAGAAAGAGTTTTTACTAGCAACCTTCTTTTTTGTGTCTGGTGTCTGCCGGGTGCATGGTGTGGATTTGTGTTTGCCTCCATCATGCCATTTTTCTTTTGGTGGCTGTTATGTGTGTGGTGTGGGATGGCGTGTCTCCACGCCCCTCGGCTGTATGTATGCTAGCCCTGGGATGACGCTGGAAATGAGGCTTGATTCCTTTCCTCTGAGTCAGATCGAGGCTTGGTTCCCCCTTTTTAATTTTGCTTCAGCCTTCTCTTGAACGCTCAGTACTGCGTCTTCTCTGCTGGGGCCTCTTCTGACCAAGCAGACGCCTATCCTGGGGCAGAACGCCTGACTTCTCACCCATGGCCCAGGCTATGGCGCTATCCAGCCTGTTGCTAAACAAGGAGGGCCCTTCAAAGGGGATCCTACACCAGGCTTGTTTGGATGCTGGATCGGTGAGCCAAGGGTGTAACCATAACGCCCTTTTAGCCCTGATGAGGATAGCATAGTCCAGGCCAGCAGGTGGATCAGGTAGATAGAAGCTTCCCCCAGGAAGGCCGCTGCCAGCTTTAGTTCCTGGACTGCCGAGCCCCTGGCCAGTTCTTCTGAAACGCCCTTGAGTATGGAGCCCACATTTTCTGTCCAGGTTTCCATAGCCTTGGGCATGGCTGTGAGGGTCAGAGCAGGTTTGCAAGCCATATCAGCTAGCTCATATATCCACTTGAGGTTTTGGTCTATTCTTCTCTCAAGCCCGTCCTTGGAGGATACAGTGTCCTCTAGGGGAAGAGTGACATGTTTGGCCAGTCGCATTAATGTTGCATCTGCCAAGGGAGCATTTTCCAGATGTTTCACTTCCTCTGCCTTGATGGGGTATAATCTGGAGGTTTTGCTTCACATAGAGGTCTTCTTGTCTACCTTGCTCTATTCCTCATCAATGATATCTTTCAAATCTGAAAGGAGCGGGAAATTGGAGTGTTCCTTCCCCAGGTGCTTAAAGAACTTCCTTTGCTTAGCCGGGGGAGTGGAAGGATCTTCCCAATTAAGGACCTCTTTAACTGCTTTAATTAGTGGTGAGACTAGGGTGAAGGCGAAGCCTCCGACAAATTCGTCTCCTTCCATCGCGCTGTCTGAAGACCCGGGAGATGCATCATAAGACTGGGATAGGCCTGGATCCTCTTGGGCCTCATCAGCCAAGGAGCCTGACAGAGTGGTTGACTGGCTCCTTGTGTGGGTTGTACCCCACCCCTTCAGGGATTGCTACACCACGCGCTTAACTAGAGACTCCATCTGTTGGTTTTCAGTCTCTTTTTCCCCGACCGCCTGGGCATAGCATGCGTCACATAATGGTTTGCCCTCTGGGACGCGTGTCCCACATCCCCAGCAGGGTCTGTGATCAGAGTGGCTGTCATGGCGGTGGGTGCGGTGTCTGGAGGAGGAATGGGAACCTCTCCTCTGTTGGTGGGTCCTGGAAATGGAGTCAGATCTCGACCTGGATGAAGAGTCCTGATGTTATGGGTTGTCAAGGTCTCTGTCGTCTCGGGCCCTGGCCTGGAAGGGCTAAAAAAAAGAGAAAATGTAAAGTCTGGTGTTAACGCATTTTGTTCAACGGTGAAAAATCTCAGCCCCTCGCCTGCACGTACCTTGTGTGGGAGGGCTGGCCGCATTGAGGCGGAGACCTGTCCATGGCATCTTGGAAGGGAAGTCAATTAAAAATAAAGGGATCACACAGCCTTTGGGTAGCACTCGTCAACCTAGGAGAAGCTGAGAAGGAAACAAGAAAAAATATATATATTTTTCTTTCATGCCTTACCCTTTAAGAAGGTCACACCATGATCATGGTCCCAGACTGGGACTTACCTTATGCTGAGTGATCTGGGCTTGGGGACACTCTGCCGAGCAGCACATGCATGAACCAAGCCTCGATGTCACGAGGCCTAGCATGTGCAGACACTCGTCGTGGCCATGTTCCATGCGCCATGAGAGGCTGAAAAGCTGGAGCCAGGGAGGAAGAAGAGCAGAAGACAAATGGAGACATAATAAAAACATAAGTAGTTGCCATGTGTGAGATTGATGCCAGTTTCAGACCTTGCCAGCCGGGTGTACTTGCTAGGCATCCCATCCTGGACATATGCAGGCAGCCTCACCTCCACCACTGGGGTATCTGGTGCCTGAAGCCACTCACCCACCCATGGCTGGGCCCTGGGCTTGCACCTCATGTTTGGTATGCCCGACTCCAGGAGTCATCCGGACTGGACGCTGTACGAGCAAACATGAGTGCATACGATGTAGGTCCATAGGGGAGGACAAAAAGAAACACAGGAAGGGTTGCCCCTGGGATTGTATGGGCAAAGGATGAAAACCAGATAAGGAGGTAAGAGGCGTATATAAAAAGAATATACAAAATTTATTGGGTACAAAAAGCATAGAAATATACACAAGGTGGCTTATTTAAAAAAAAAACAACTTGATAGACATGTTGGATACATATATTACAGCTAGGTTCTGAAACACATTATTATTATTATTATTATTATTATACAGGATTCATATAGCGCCAACAGTTTACGTAGCGCTTTATAACTTGAGGGTAGACAGTACAAAAACAGTACACTTTAATACAGTGGGAATCAGAGGGCCCTGCTCCTTAGAGCTTACAATCTAAGAAACACATGGTTGATCTCATGACAAGAGGCCAAATGAAGTGCATATACACAGAAGTCTCAACATGTTTTTTGGAATATTTTAGATACTTAATTCCTTCTTCAGGGGAATATTTAGAACAAGCTGTATTATCTGGTGATACAATGTCCAAAAATCAGAAAGGTACAATGTATACAGGTGTATAAATGTATAAACACAGTAGGTGGCAGCATGACAGATAAACAGGGCAAGTATTTTAGATCAGATAATACTCATAAAGTGACTATCTTTAGTGAATCATAGTACACACCAGGATTCACACATAAACAGGATTTACATCTCCTAGGTTGTCCAATCGCACATTAGAGTACTCTAGGATGTGATTGGAAAGTATATACACAGCCCCAAGCACCGGTGATAAAAGGTTCACCGTGCTAATTCAAGTTTAGTATGTTGTATGAGGTGGATAAAGCATACAACGTTTCTGCTACAGGGACACCGGACCCATGAGAAACGGCGTAAATGGAGACGAACCTGGCACAAAAATAATATTCATATAAGCAAATTGTCAGGAAAAGGGGGCATAGAAGGGGGATTGTATCTATATAAGGGAATGATAATGGATGCATCAGCACACCATGCAGGTGCACGCATAGAGAGGCTGTCAAGGTATAAGCCTCATAGTCATAGCACATCCTAATAGTGTGGACAATGAGAGCAGATCAAAAAATGAAACTTACTTTGGACTGCTGTGTATTTTTTCTTATCTGGGGAGATGTGTAATTCTCGCTGTGTAGCAGCAAACTAATGCAAGTGCCTGCTTATGTAGGCAAAAGAGTCAGTTAGTACATGCCCCAGGCATGGATGTCGTCCAATACCTGAGGCTGATGGACATCAGGTGACCAGATTGGCCGCCATGGGACTGATGAGCCTCTCCAGTCACCTGTGTTACTGAGGTGTCCAAAAGCTCATCTGTCCAACAACCCCCTGGCACAAGCAGCGTCCGGTGTCACTGCACAAGAGGCATGATGACGTCAGATGTCGCAAGGCTGCCGACACGCTGGGTGGGCGGTGTGTCCAGGTCAGATGGAAAAGACCAGTCTGCGCATGTGCGGACCGGTTTGAAACGCAGATCCATAATGCAGCACAGGGACTAAGACCAAAGAGAAGTCCAAGACACCAGAGGCACCAGGGGGCCCACGCGTGCGCTCCGCGGGAAGGATAAAGACGACAGAACTAGTGGTGTTAATCATCAAACGAGTCTCCAAGAAACTGTGTGAGGGGACAGAAATAGAGGAGATGAAACAAAACCTGGACAATAAAGAAACAGGAAAATAACAAGAGTATTAGTGCTAATGTAATGAAAATACATATACATTTCAACCCTTTTTCTTCTTTCTCTTTCCTTTTCTCCACCTTACGATTAAAGCTCATTATCAGAATGTATTTGACCTATATACACTCTACTTGTAAACAATATGTATAGTAGGTATAAATCATTTAAATACCTACAAAAGTAACTAAGGAAATGATATATATCTTTAATTTAGGTTTACGTGAACCCAATGTTTAATATTTGAAATTTCATGATATTTACCTCTATAATCCCTACTGTAAAACAATGAGCTTACTTTATAGATCCTTGTAAACTTACTTTATGTATCTTTATAACATTGTATACTCAATAAACTTCTTTTGACAAGGAAAATACATATACATATTGGAAAATCACTTATGCTATATAATGTAAAAAGATAGATAGATAAACCATGGTTATACCACAGGGAAAGCCCCAGGGAATGATGAGGATAGAGATGACACAGATGGATGAATGGGCAAGGGCCTTAACAGTATAATCCCACCTCCCATCATATTTGGAAATAGTTTCAATTTGTCAAGGCTGGGCTCAGCCCTTTCTTCTCTGAGCTGGCTGCTCCTATCTCTCCACAGTGACTCACCTGTTGATGATATCCTGCTCATCAGTCCTGCCAGCTCCAGTCCAGATGATCTCTGCCTTCCCCTTGGCCACATCGCTAGAGACGCTTACCTGTGTTCCTGTTAAAGACTTGTAATGTAAAATTACACACTTGGGGGCTAAGAATATGCATGCAACATACATACTAGGGGGAGTACAACTGGGGGAATCAATGGTGGAGAAGGATTTGGGGATTTTGGTGGATCATAAGCTCAATAATAGCATGCAATGCCAAGCTGCGGTTTCCAAAACGAGCAAAGTCCTTTCTTGTATTAGGAGAGAGGTATGGACTCCAGAGAGAGAGATATCATTTTGCCCCTGTACAAATCATTAGTACAGTATTAGGAATATGCAGTTCAGTTTTGGGCACCAGTTCTCAAAAAAGATTTCGGGGACCTGGAGAAAGTGCAGAGAAGGGCAACCAAACTAATAAAAGGCATGGAGTAGCTCAGCTATGAGGAAAGATTAGAGGAACTGAATTTATTCACTCTTGAGAAGAGGAGATTAAGGGGGATACATATCATCATGTATAAATATATAAGGAGTCCATATAGTGAATTTGGTGTTGAGTTATTCACTTTACGGTCAACACTGAGGACAAGGGGGGTACTCTTTATGTCTAGAGGAAAAGAGATTTCATCTCCAAATACAGAAAAGTTCCTTCACAGTAAGAGCTGTGAAAATGTGGAATAGACTTCGTCCAGAGGTGGTTCTTGCCAGCTCAGTAGATTGCTTTAAGAAAGGCCTGGATTATTTCCTAAATGTACATAATATAACTGAATACTAACATTTATAGGTAAAGTTGATCCAGGGAAAATACGATTGCCTCTCTGGGATCAGGAAGGAATTTTTTCCCCTGCTGTAACAAATTGGAACCTGCTTTTCTGGGGGGGGGGGTTCGCCTTCCTCTGGATCAACTGTGGGTATAGGATTGGGTATATGGTATTGTATGATATTTTTTATTTTATTTGTTTATTTATTTCATGGTTGCTAGATGGACTTGTGTCTTTTTTCAACCTAAGTAACTTGCTTGGCTGACATTCCTTCTGGCTCCAGATCCTGCTTGCTGTTCTACGGCTCCCTGACATTTTGGCTTTTCTGACTATCTGTTCTGGTCCCTGAACTCTGGCTATGTTTTGACTACTTTTACTATGTTTACCTTTTTTATTATTATTAAACAAGTGTAATTTAACTGTACTTCTGTCTCAGTCTGATTCATGGTTTCTGACACAATTCCAGTTTATATGTATAGATAAACATATTAGTAACTGTATCCTAAGGTATGAGTGAGACACAGGACAAGGAACCACATGATCACATGTCTCTCTCAAAACCTCCAGATAAAAAGCCCTGTAAAAAAAGGGCTTAAAATTGAAGGCTTTCTTTAGGCCAGGTGGTGAGGTGGCATTCAAGTCCGAGATCCATCTTAGCTCTCGTTGTAGGAGAATCTTGTTGATGTCTCCTCCCAGTGAGCTTGGATGCACTCGGTCCAGGAAAAGAATGGACACTTTGGGGAAGCGGCCATTGTGAACCTGTACCACATGCCACCCTAAAGGGAGGTCAGGGTTGCTGGTTTGCATGGCCAGGATTGGCAATAGATTCTTTGCCATAGTTTTTGTATGGTTTTGCCTATGTAGTAGCAACCACAGCCACACTGCAGGAGGTACACGACTCCCCTAGTTTGGCAGTTGGAAAAGTGTTTAGGGGTAAAGGTCCAGCCAGTAGGTAGTCATATTTTTTTAGTGTTCATGTATGTACAGTGGGTGCAAGAGCCGCATGTAAATGTGCCAGCTAGTTTACATGGGTCAACCCGAGAGGTGTCCCAAAATTTGCTTTGAACTAGAATGTCACCTACAGAAGTGGCTACGCGGTGGCAAGACTGGTAACAGGAAAAAAACCCTGGGAATCTATTTCACCATCCCTAAAGTGCCTACACTGGCTAACCGTAAAGAATCGGATCAAATTCAAGACCCTCTGCCTCACCCACAAATGCATAAATGGAAACGCTCCGCTATATCTCCAGGAGAAAATAAAACACTACACACCTAATCGCAGCCTTCGATCAGCTAACCAAAACCTCCTCATCATTCCCAAATACCGCTACAAAGCAAAGGGAGAACGAAGATTCGCAGTCCAAGGACCTCGACTATGGAACACTCTTCTGACCCACATCCGCAGGGAAGAAAACCATCAGGCCTTCAGGAAAAAACTAAAGACCTTCCTGTTCTAAGAAGCTGGCAACAGAGAACGCTTTCTAGCGCCTTGAGATGAATCAGTTCGCATTTGCAGCGCTCTACAAATCCTTAATTCATTCATTTATTCATTCATAGTTGACAAGGGGAGCAGGTGAGACAAAAGGTCCACAAGAGATGCCAGTATTTACTAAAGATTTGTTTGACTTGGTGATGTTCATTAGAGCATGTGGTGATGATTCTTGTGCATTCGTTAATAGTAGAATTGTAGAAAAAAGGTCATGTCTGTTCAAAGTGGCTATGTGGTTAAATGCCTTTTTAAGGCATCTATGGCTGTAGCCCCTTTCTAAAAGATGTAGTTTGAGGCATTTAGCCACATGTTTGTAGTCCTCATTATTGAAGCAATTGCGTTTTGCTCACAGATACTCGCTATATGAAATTGAGTTAACTAGAGGCCTGGGGTGGAAGCTTGAGGAGTGTAGGATAGTGTTCCCTGCAGTAAGCTTCCTAAACAGTTTACAGGATAGCATGTTCTCAGTGTCTTTACATATTTCAACATCCAGAAAGGTGACTCTGGAGGTGCTCAGGGACCTGGTGAATTTTAGTTTAAACTCATTGTGGTTAAAGACATTCATGTAATAAGTCCTCTGGTCCCTCCCATAGTACGAAAATGTCATCTATGTACCTGTGCCACATGAGGATGTGGCACAGGTACATGGAGAGATCCTTGTCCTCAAATATGGTCCACTCACAGTCCCCCGGGTACAGGTTGGAGTAGCCAGGGGCACAGTTTGTGCCCATGGCCACCCCCTGCACCTGGAGGAAGTGCCGACCATCAAATAACAAAATGTGCTTAAGTATGTATTCAAGAGAAAGTAATAAGCTCATTGAAGGGTTCTTCATGATGACTAATTTGGGATAATAATTTGCAAATACATGCAAGTCCCTTGGTGTGTGATATAGAACTGTAGAGGGCCTCCACGTCTATGGTGGCCAAAATGGAGCCACCAGACACATGGACACAGTCAGTTATTTGTAAGAGGTGGATTGTGTCACAAACATATGATGATAAAGCAAGGACAAAGGGTCTCAGGTGTTCATCTACCACTCTGGATAAGTTCTCTGTGATAGCACCATTACCCGATATGATGGGTCTACCGGGAGGGTCCACGTCATTTTTATGGATCTTAGGAAGCAAGTAAAATGTGGCTGTTTTGGGAAAAGTAGTGCAGACAAGTTCCATAGTTGTTTGGAGATGACATCATTGTAAAATGCACAATCGACAAACACGTAAAAACTCCTCATTGAAAGTATCAATGATCGCTGTCCTTATTGGTCGATACCAATCAGCATTACTTAAAATTTTGGGGAAATTTTTTCAAATTTGCCAGCACTTGTCGTTCACTAAATGTGCAACATCCTTCAGATCCCAGTTTATCTTTATCATACATGCTCCTTAAAAGAAGCTTGCGTGTGTAGAGGTGCAAATCTTTTATCAATTCAAACTCATCCAACTTGTGGTTAGGGCAAAAAGTGAGTCCCTTTGACAGAACTGAGATTCCATCTGTCGAGAATGAGAAGAAAGTTTGATTACATTAAATTGTAGAGAAAAATAATTGTGTGTATTTAAGATGGTGTTTGAACAGAAGGAACAGAGGGGTTCTCCTGTTTTTTTGAAAAAAATATGGTGGGAATTTTTTGTGTGGGAAAAGGTGAAGGAATGTTGGCTCCAATAGCTGTTGATATTTAGGTGTTAGATGCCTTACCTCGTGCTGGTACCGGCCCACTACCAGTATTACCAGAAAAGGTATGGGTGGGGTGCTCAGAGGATTGTTTAGTCGGGATACTGGTTGAGGGATTTTCGCCATCCCATCATCTTTTAGGACGTCTGGTGCACCTGGATTGTTTAGAGGAAAAGCAGGAAACATTGGAGGATATCCATGTAGATGAAGAATCAGACATATCAAATTGCCTAGAAGATTGTGCAGGACCACGCTGGGTGCCTCTGCTGTTTGTTTTTTATGCCACTTATAGGCTCTTCCCTCCTGGAAAGCCTGTTTGTCTCTTAGAAATTTATTTTCCTTCTTGGAGAGTATAGATTTGCTGAAGAACTCTACGTGAGTCTTCAATTTTTCATTTAATTCCAGGAAGGAACAGTGGATTTGCAGTGGCCTTATTTGTGAGTAGATTTTTTCTATGTTGGTGTCAATTTCAACTAGACGTTTCTGATATTCATCAATTAAAAGACTCACCATTTTGTTAGAGCACTCCCAAGCCGTTTTAAAGGTTGGATCAATATTATCAAAAGAGGGAAAAATCTGTACATGGAGCCCCAATGGATTGAGGTCCTCCCCAATGTCCTCTTCAAATGTCCTAATATGCCAATACATAAGTGATTTCTTTTCCAGACATTTGGTAAGGCCAGAAAACAGGAAAGATAGATCAGAATCACGGGATTCTTTTTGGCCATACTCCTTTTGGAGATTGGTCGCAAAGTCATCCTACGCCTGACCTCAATATTCTGCCATGCTGGAACAAAAAAGGAATGCAGTCTCTGGTGGTGAGCTCAAATTTATGGGAATGGGGTCCTATAGCATTGGACAGGAGGCGGGGTTAACCCACATGTAGGCTGCCATGAAGTCTGTCAGGAAAACCAGTTTATTTTGAACAGCTGTGCTCTGTCATGAACCCTATAAAAGCGTGTTTTTTTTGCATAGACTCCATGCCCCGATGATGTCATGTATGACGAAACTAGTAGGGCGGAGTTTATGTCCAGTGATACCACGCTACCTTGATCTGTAGATTTTTTTATGTAACATTTTATCCACTTGTTACATTGTATTGGACCTGTGGTCACTTTTAATGGCATTTTTTCAATAAAACCACCCTGGTTTTACGCTATGTGGCGACTTTTTGCCTTTTTTGCATAAACCTCCATGTGAAAGAGTGACAAGCCAGCACCAGCGGCCGTGACACTATCTTTCTCTACCTTCAGTGGATGGATCCCTCATGATGTGCGATTGCCTGCACGATTAGCTTTCTATAATGCTCAGTCTACCTATCTGGTAAGGGCATATATTCTATCTATATGGTGGAAGGCGCACTGGGGTGTATGGTCGCTCACTATAATTGGACACGTGTTGCAACAATATATCACTTTATTTCTGTGTGGACTTATATGGAAATCTTATGGCGTGATTATTGTCACTTTTTAAAATTTATTTTATTTCACATGTTATATCACCATTTATTTATTTAGCAAGATAATTGTTGTTTTGTAAACATACATAAACCCCTAACTAGTAAAAGAAGGAATTTACCGGTACAAGTGAAATATTATAAAATAATCAAATATTTATTGGTACAATGGTTAAAATTTGGACAATATCAAAGATAATGAGAAAATTCACAAATAAAAGCATATGGCACTATTGAGAAGTTTCCTCATCATCCCTGCTGCAGTTGAGTGATGAGTAGAAGAGGAAATGTTCAGATGGTCAACAATGAAATCTAAAGTTCACATATACAGAGAATGTGGCATTGGTTGAGAATCTGACTCCTCTGTATGACAAGTTGCTGAGTCTCCATATGCTTAAGCTTGGAAAGCTTGGAAAATTAAGCGTGGAAAAGAAAACAGTGGAAAAAAACAAAAACTATAGCTGTCAATTCAGTGGGAATGAACACGGGAGTGTAGCATATGAACATATACTTCCATGTATGATGTATGTGGCATGCATTGAGACATATTTAATAATAAAAAGTTTCTTACCCAGAAGCCAGCCTCCAATTGTTTTGTTAGTGCCAAAATGGTAGAAGAGCTGTGATTGTCTTAATATGTGGACATCATTGACAGATCCTGGAAAGCAGGTGACCACATTTCTGAAGAACATATTTGCATTGCAGACAACCTGAATGTTCAGGGAATGGTACCCCTTCCTATTATGGTAGATGTTAGGGTTGTCCCGATACCACTTTTTTAGGACCGAGTACAAATACTGATACTTTTTTTCAAGTACTCGCCGATACCGATTACCGATACTTTTTTTTAAATGTTACGTGACAGTGTGTTTTTTTTTTTTTTTTTTTTTAACAGTGCTTTCTTTTTTTGGGGGGTGGGGTGGGGAGGGGGTGAACGTTGTATGTGTGTGTGTGTTGTTTTTTTTTTTTTATTTATTTACAATTTTTATTTTTTAAAATAATATTTTTTTTATACTTTATTGCAATATGTGTTTTTTTTTTTTATCAGCCCTGTTGGGGGGCTTTGGTGAGATATCAGGGGTCTTAACAGACCTCTGATATCTCCCCCTTGAGATAGAGAAAGAGACAGAGGATAGAGATTCCCCAGTCCCTTTCTCTGCAGCCTCAGCTGCACTGAGAATGAATGGAGAGAAGACAGCGGCTCCTCTCCATTCATAAACTGAGACATCGTAATCACAGGAGATTACAATGTTTCAGTTATGTGAATGGACAGAGTCAGCTGACTCTGTCTATTCACAAAGCAAGGAGGAGGAGGACAGCGGAACGGAGGGGGACAGAAAAGAGGGGATCGGAGGGGACAGTCACAGCGGAGAGGCACAGAGAAGGAGAGGGGATCAGAGGGGACAGTCACAGCGGAGAGGCACAGAGAAGGAGAGGGGATCGGAGGGGACAGTCACAGCGGAGAGGCACAGAGAAGGAAAGGGGAACGGAGGGGGACAGCGGAGAGGGACAGAGGAAAGGAGGGGACATGGAGGAGGATGCAGTGACAGTCAGCGGTGAGCGATCACCGCTGTGTCACTAAAGCAGCTGAAAGCCGGCGGGGGGGAGAATCTTGTAACTCCCCCACCGCCGATCACAGCTGTCCTCCAGGTATCGGGTGAAGCATCGGGAGCATTTGCCCGAGTACAAGTACTTGGGCAAATGCTCGGTATCGGTGCCGATACCGATACTAGTATCGGTATCGGGACAACCCTAGTAGATGTGTTATTTAACAAGGGGCAAAAAAAGAAACATGGGTACAGTCTATGACATTCATTGCATTGGGAATCTCAGCTACTGCAAATAAATCATTCTTGAGTCTATGACATCCATGATATTGGAACTCCCAGCTACTGCAAAGAAATCATTCTTGATCTGATCACACTCCTGATGTGTTAAGCAGGTAGATATATTTGGGGCAATGTGTCTGAAACCCTGCAGGATCTTAGCAATCAAACAGGAGAAAGATGGCTGGGATCCCCCCACCACTCTACTGATACCATCTGATAGATGGCCTTGCCCAGAAAGTGCAGGACTGCTATCAATTTGGTCATGAGTGGTATGGCATGGCTGCGCAGTGTTGTGGACTGCAGAAAAGGTCTCAATTCCCCAAACAGAAGCATAATCAGGTCCTTAGACAAAATTTAGAGAGCACTTCTGCTTCAGGGAAATTATCCAGGAATATGCAATGCTTAAAGGAACATGGACACATGACAACAAGTCTTCTTCTCGTCGCCCTCCTTAGAATGGCCTGAAACCCCAACAGATTTGCCTCAAAAAGCTTCATTATTGATGTAGGGGAGAGCAATGCAATGTACAGCTGGAAAATGTGAGTAGACTAGTCAAATGCACATTAGAATGTCAGTTGGCACCCTTATTTAAATGTGATGACCAAAGTTATCACTTCCATCACTTCCATAATTACCACATGCCTATCACTACTTAATTACTGTATGCATTTTTTTTTAATTATTTCTGTCTGTGAATCGAGTTTAACCCCTTTTCATGCGTTATTTACCAAGCATTTTCAGCGTAGTGTGGTAATTACTACACAACTGTATAGTAAAAAGACAGCTTCAAGATTGCATGCAATATTTAGGGAAAATGTATTCAGACACCTAAATACTTTGTTCAATCTGCTTTTGTGAATGGAGCCCATTTTGTTGATTAATTGCT
This sequence comes from Aquarana catesbeiana, assembly GCF_042186555.1. NCBI lineage: Eukaryota > Metazoa > Chordata > Amphibia > Anura > Ranidae > Aquarana > Aquarana catesbeiana. The sequence goes on along the minus strand of NC_133325.1, from coordinate 249,026,618 downwards.
TAATATCTGTGGGGGATACTCTAGTTTCTTGTTGAATATGTTTATTGAATTTTTCATAAATAACAAAGTAAATAAGTACATAAATAAAAAATAAAAAAAAATAGATAATAAAATAAATAAAGAGAAGAAATAAACATATAAATATGAAATATAAGCATATAATATACAATTAAGATAAAATAAATAGTATCATAGTAAAGATATAAATTTATCTTAATACTCTAAGAATGATACAAATTGTAGAAATACATTAATGTGATCATGTATAGGCAAAGAACCGCGCTAACACAAAAGCATATAAGCAGCAGCATATAGTGCGATCACACCAAAATCTAGAGTTCTGTAAGAAGCTGCGCTAAAATTATTTAAAAGTCCATATAAATGACATCAAGGGGGCATGCGCGAGGCTCGACATGGCAGACGCTGCGCTGTAGAGCTCCGTACTCCCCGCCGCATACACGGAACTCGTACGGACGACTGAACCACTCCACCAGCTTCCTCCTTCAGGTATCGTTTCCTCACAAGTCTGAGCACCCTCCGGTATGGTTCTTACGGGGCACAGAGGCAGAACAAAGACCAAACCCATCAAAGAGGCATTAGCCCGCGCCTCCTCCAAGATGGCGGCGAAGGCCCGAGCCCTGGCAGAGCAGCCTACATCCTCACCCGCTCGTTCAGAGATGCTGGATAGTGAGGAAGACAGCGATCTTCACCCCATTCCAGGTGATTCTCCCCCTATCTCACAGCCTGGTATGTCACAGGCAGCTTTTATTAGACTCATGGAATCTATGCTCCATAAAGCCCTAAAAACCACATCTGACCAGATTACCAGCAGTCTGACTCGTGAAATACGCGAGTTAGGTCAGCGCACAGCAGACCTGGAAACCAGGGTGGACGATATGGAGCTCACAATCCAGGAACATGCCCAAGAACACACGGCTCTCCGTGAAGAGAACACCATGCTACTATCCCGTTTAGAGGACGCAGAAAATCGCTCGCGTAGATCCAACCTACGCCTCCGCGGTATACCAGAATCGATTGATGATATCCAATCTTTTACCACTGCCCTTTTTCAGGAACTCTCACCCTCCATTCCTATCGAACGCTTGGAATTCGATAGAATTCATAGGGCACTAACACGACGCCAAGCAGATGGCCCGCCCCGCGACATTATTGTCAAGCTGCATTTCTTTCGTACAAAAGAACAGCTGATGACAGCAGCCCGCAACCAGAGCTCCCTACAATTCCAAAGCCATACGTACCAGCTGTTCTCGGACTTAGCACCCCTCACCATCGCAAAACGCCGTGCTATGAAACCCCAGCTCCAAATCTTGCAACAGCACCAGCTCAAGTACACATGGCGGTTCCCGTTTGCCCTCCAATTCTCCCACCAGGGACAACAACACACATGCACCACGCCTGAATCTCTCCAGAGGCTCCTGGAATCACTCCACCTGACATCGTCACCACAACAATCAGAAACTGCCCTTCCTCGTACACCTGCAAGAACAGCCATCCATCCATATGCCACGACCCCCGAAACGAAACAACCCTGATCCTGTATCAATCCGGAAAGGGACTCCGGCTCGATCATCTGGATGCTACCAACCAAGCCCGAAGTCCCAAGCTCTACGTTGATAATCTGCGAACTACTTTTTGTCCACTCTTTCTTTTTTACAGGCAGGTCCTTGGCGGTACTCACAGATACTGACTTCTGGATTCCCCAAGAAGACATGACAGCACCCGTGACCTGTCCGACGACTACAGCTCGTCAGATTTTCATCGCGTCCTGAACTTTAATCTCCAGGGCACCCAGGCCCCATTGGGCCCTCTCAGGTTCAGTTATATTATTTCTAGGTTTTTTTTTTTTGTTCCCTTTTTTCTTATCTTTATAGGGTTTGCGTCTTAAGTCTTGATGTTAACCAAAGTATTTACCTGCAAACCCACATCTGTAACACTAAGTTTATATCCTTAATTTACTTTAAGTAGGCGCTAGTGTAACGCAATTGTTAATTCTCATGGTCTTTGCTGCTCGTACCCCTTGTACTAAACGGAGAATTAGTAGCGCAGCTCAGACTATTAGTTTTTGAATTTCTATATCTCATTTACTAAAATTTATTGTTCCCTTTCCCCTATCCTCCCCTCCTCCTCATTCCTCTCCCCCCCCCCACCCCCTTCTTCCCCCCCCTCCTCCTTCTTCCCCCCCTACCCCCTTCTCCCCCTCTCCCCCCTTCTTCCCCACCCCCCCACCTTCCTCTTCCCCCCCCCACCTTCCTCTTCCCCCTCCCATCCCCCTCTTTCCTTCCCCCTTCCCCCTCTTTTCCTCCTTTCCTTTTCCCCCCTCCCCCTCCTCTCCCCTCCTTCCCTTCCCCTTCCCCCCCTTCCTTCCCTCCCCTCCCCCTCATCCCCCCCCCTCATCCCATTCTCCCCTCCCCTCCCTCTTTCGCCCCCTCCCCCATACCCCATGTTTATGAACACCTGTTTTCTTTTTATTCATCTACAAACATACCCCTACTTAGGTATTTATGACTATCTGTACATACCTTGAAATCTGCAGAACATACAAACTGTATTGATGTTGTTATCTCCGTCTGCGGCGGGGAGCAGTCATTGCGCCCCTCTTCTATAGCGCGCCCGCTCTTTGGCTAGTTTACTGGCCGTGGAATTGGTGCACTATTCAGTCGGGCAGTGCTGACCCGCAGTCCCTCTAAATGGGCTGTGTCTCGGTACATTGCCCTACGCTTACGTCCTTTCCCCCTCCTTCCCCCTCTTTTCTCTTACTCTCACCTTACTTTACTAATTCTCGTCTTTCTCTTCTTGGCCGGTCGGCTCGCGCGGGCCCCCTACCAACTATCAAGATCCCCCCATATACCCAACAATGGCTCCACTAAATATACTAACCTTAAATGTTAAAGGGCTAAACTCTCCCCAAAAACGGGTAAAGGCTTTCCAAACATTTGCATCCCTAAGGGCTAGTGTGGTGGCCCTCCAAGAAACTCATTTTTCCAAACGCCACACCCCGAGCTTCTTTAGTTCTAAATACCCACAAGCGTTCACCGCCTCAGCGGAAACGAAACATAGAGGGGTTTTACTCGCTTTTCACCATACCACCCCATTCACTCTACAATCCGAAATAAAAGACCCGGAGGGTCGGTATCTAATCTTGATAGGGTTGCTACAGGACACAGTAGCCACTTTTGTTTCCTATTACGCCCCTAATACGAACCCTAACCCCTTCTTCTCACATCTTCTACAGGTAATAAAAACACACAGCAAAGGAACCCTGTTCCTCTGTGGCGACTCCAACTCAGTTATACAGCCCCATCTAGATAAATCACCCTACACTCCTGAGCACTACACCCCCTCTACACAATTTCGCAGACAGCTTTTAAAAGCTTCCCTTTTAGACACCTGGAGAGAATGCAACCCTACCAAGAAAAATTTTACTTTTTACTCTCACCCCCATAAATCCTTCTCCAGGATTGATCACATTTTCATTTCCGTAGCATCTGCACCAACCCTACTTCAATCCCATATTCAGCCAATCACTTGGACAGATCACTGCGCCGTGATCACCGCAGTAACCTCCCTGATTCCACAACCCACAAACAGAACATGGTGCATGAACGATGCACTTTTAACCAATCAATCATATTGCCTGGACATTCAAATTGCCCTTAAAGACTATTTATTGCACAACACCACCTCAGACATCACCCCCACACTTCTCTGGGAAGCACACAAACCAGTGATTAGAGGCACATGCATCTCAGTCGCATCCCACCTCAAGAAAGACAGAATCCATAAACAACAACAGCTTGAGTCAGATTATCACCAGAGTTTCCTCCAGTTTCAAACTTCCCCTACTGAAGCTCACAAACGAACTCTAGACAAAATTAAATTAGAACTTGACATTCTACTAGCTGAAACGGCTGATAAGTCTATACGTAGATCCAACCATACTATCTACACAAAAGCCAACAAACCAGATACCTTTCTGGCCTTGCGTCTACGCAGACCAGACCGTGTTCGTGCTCCCATCAGACTTAGATTGTCTAAAGATAATGTTACTAGTAACCCGATCAAGGTGCTCTCAGAGTTCCGTAGACGATTATCCAAACTTTATGAGGCAGGGACTGCTTTTCCCACACGTCAAGCTGAAAAGCTTTTCCATAATCTACCAATCCCTACGCTGTCCACGGATAGTCGGGAGTCTGTGGAGAGCGCGATCACGGTAGAGGAAGTCTTAGCTGCCATTAAGACACTTAAACCACATAAACGTCCGGGCCCAGACGGCCTCCCCAGTCTCTACTATAAAAAATTTGCAGCCGAACTCGCTCCCCTCCTCACTAACGCATTCAACGCTTTACTCAAACAACATTCCTTTGGTCGTGACACATTGACAGCACTCATTTCCATGATCCCGAAACCAAACACTGATAACACAATATGGTCTAATTTTAGACCAATTTCCTTGCTAAACGTTGATATAAAGATCCTGGCCAAAATTTTAGCCCTTCGCCTTAATCCAATTATTGGCAGTCTAATACACAAAGACCAAGTTGGTTTTATACCCAAACGGCAAGCCAGCGATAACATCAGACGTGTAATCCTTCTGCAACACCTAGCCCGATCGCGTAAAATACCAATGCACCTCCTCTCCCTAGATATAAGGAAAGCATTTGATACAGTTTCCTGGTCATACCTCCTTTATATCCTCCAACGTTGGGGCTTCGGCCCACATTTCCTTGATTGGATTAAAGCTTTATATAACCACCCACAAGCATATGTACAATACTCAGGATTCCGCTCAAATCCCTTTCCTATCTCCCGTGGAACCAGGCAGGGCTGCCCCCTATCCCCCCTATTATTTGCCCTAGCAATAGAACCCCTGGCAGCCCTGATCAGAACTAACCCAGACGTTCGTGGGCTGGAGATAGCTTCCACCATGCACAAGTTATGCCTCTTCGCAGATGATGCACTACTGTTCATCACATCACCACACACCACACTACCTAATCTCATGTACATCCTAGATAAGTTTTCTCTGGTCTCCGGGTTAGAAGTTAACCAAACGAAGTCCAAAGCCCTCAATGTGTCACTACCACAAACAGACTTTGAGTTACTTCGGCAAAACTACTCTTTCAATTGGTCCACAACATCCATTCCCTATCTAGGGATTAAACTGACTAGTGACCCTTCAAATTTATTCCATTCCAACTACCTCCCGATGTTAACCCAACTCTCTTCATTACTTAATTCCTGGCAGCCCCTTTGTGTCTCCTGGCTAGGACGAGTGGCAGCCGTGAAAATGTCCTTATTACCGAAATTACTATATCTATATAGGGTACTCCCTATAGCGATCCCTCCTTACTATCACAGGACCATACAAAACCGAGTTTTTAAATACATTTGGGGCCCCGCTAAACCTAGAGTGGCCAGATCAGTACTACTCCGTCATAAGTTAAATGGAGGTCTGGGGATACCCAGCTTCTTACACTATTATCACGCAGCCCGACTGGCTCAGGCTACTCTATATCATTCTAGGAAAGAAACTCCAATATGGGTCAGCCTGGAAGCCATAGATCTCCACCCAATCACAGTTACTAACTTGCTGTGGCTCCCCCCAGCTGCACGCGGCACCATAACCAATCCAATTACACAATGCACTCTCAAACACTGGGATAGATTACGCACCCCCTACAAATTGGTCTCACCACACTCCCCACTTTTATCATTCTTGGGCCATCCACAGTTCAACCCCGCACTCTCGGAACCAACCCTGTTCCAGGCTTGGGCTCAAGCGGGTCTGACTCGCATTAGTGATCTACTTAGTGGTAACTCTATAAAACCTTTCCCGGTCATACAAGCGCAAGCACACCTCTCACCTAAAGAGTGCTTCCGCTACCTCCAAATCGCTCATTTTGTTAAAACAAACTTAAAATCCAGTACTGAGCTGGACACACAGACTGAGTTTGAAGATATATGCGACTCAGACCCGCACGCACCAGGTATCATCTCTCGCCTCTACACTCATCTCACGACATCAACCACAAATCTTCCCACTTATGCGAAACAATGGTCTAAAGATTTAAACATCGAACTCGAAGCAGATGACTGGTCTACCATATGGACTAATACGAAAAACTCATCTCAGAATGTTGTTGCCTCAGAAGCAAACTATAAGGTGCTCATGCGATGGTACCTGGTCCCGTCCAGAATTGCCAAATATCTACCCGAATACCCCCCAACTTGCTTTAGGGGCTGTAAGGATGAGGGAACGCACACCCACGTTTGGTGGACATGCCCATTAGTGCAACGTTTCTGGGCGACAACATTCCAGATGGCTTCTACCCTCCATCAAGTCACATTAGAACCTAACCCAACTATAGCCCTACTCAACCTTATACCCCAGGACTATACCAAAGCCCAACGTTGTCTCCTTCTTCATCTATTCACGGCTGCCAAGCAAACGATAGCCAAAGCCTGGAAAACACCCGTGCTCAACACAGTTGAAATGCAAAACAGAGTTACCCAGGCAATGATCCACAGCAAAATTGAAGCAATAATACTAGATAAAGTCCCACAGCACTTCAGAGTCTGGCAGCCGTGGATAGAAAACTTTTTACCCCCAGACATTGACATGAGCCTGCTGGAACCCTGAGAAGTTTTGGTAACCAATTCCTTCTGTGAAACCACACCGGTGCCCGCGCGTCCCGACCGCCTCCCTTCCCTCTCTCAACTCTACCCCTCCTGATTCTTTCTCATCCCTATCTCTTTATTCCCCCCTCATTCTTTCCACTCCTCCCCTGAATTACCCCTGATAAAGTGGGAAGTATACTCTGTTTTAGTTTTCCTTTTTCTTCTGTTGGGTTGGTCCCGATTGTTTGCTGAGACCGACCCCCCCGTTATAATCTTCAGTTATATATTATGTGTAAACCAAGGACCACGATCCACCTTAATACTGCTACATCCAGTCCTACTGGATCTAGAAATATTTGACAGAGTGTAAATTGTCTGCAGGCTTTAACCATTATCAGTTCAACATGCTCCTAACTTGTTAAGTTGTACATTACCTGATAACCATTTGAAACCTTGTATTGTGAAGCTTGTAACTAATGCTTGTTAATTACCAATAAAATATTTGAACAGAAATGACATCAAGGGGATTTCTCCAATTCCTTATTCAAAATGAAAACACCACCACCGTGCACTTCTAAGCAGTAGTGACAATCCACAGTAGTAGTAGAGCCTGCTTACCAGATGGCAAGCATAAAAGGGCAAGTGGCTTTAACCTAGCCAAGGCCTTTCAGCTTGCTGCCGCTCCGGGTGTTCCTATGGGGGGTAAATCTCCAGGCTCCCTTAGGTTTGTCCACATGTCACCATTCAACACGAATAACTCGGATGACCCAGAAGGAGAAAAGAACTCGCCATAGTGTAAAAATCCTCCAAATATTTATTATAAAACAAGTAGTCACTTACATTCAAGTTAGTAAAGTTGTATATACGATAAAAGCCGGCCGGCATACAAACATACGGAGCCCGTACTCTCACTCCGAAAGCATGGTGACGTCAGTGCGTACTTTCCCAGACGCGTTTCGTCATCATCTGACGTTGTCAATGGGGAACGGGCAACGCAGCGACTCACCACAATATAAAGGGAGCCAAGCCTCGTTCTGAGTAACGAGCATCCAGGCGCCATATTGGATGTGGGAAAAAGTTCCCTTAGTTTCCGGACATCCTACCCTCAACACTCATCCGTCTCGATGGTAAACAAAATTACCTGTTTGAGCACACTATTGCTATCTGTCACAACCTTGTGTGTACAGAATGGATAGGAAATGTATATTTTAAAAAACGCTTCTGTTCCAAATTAAATTGTATGAAAAAATACACTTAAAAAAATTTATTAAATAATGTAATAAATGAATAGTGTTGAACATATATTAATCAAGAAAAAACTTTTACTATGATGTATATTCTTTCACAATATTAAAATCCCATGCCCATAGAGTAAGTGATATATAAATTTGTCATGTGGATTAAATAATAAATATTCATGAGATAATTCATGAAAAGATAAAATCCTAAGTGTGTGCCTAATCAGACACCAAACTGAAATGGTGTGAGAATACATATTGTGTGATCCACAACAATTATTGAACACAAATCAACACAAAAATATATTCACCCTAAAAAACTAAAAATAATTTAGTGTTATATATATTAAGTGCTCCACCTATTGGATCATCATGCTCCAAATCAGGTGTTATAGGACATAGATATCCAAAACAATAACATAACTCATTTATATCAAAAACTTAGTGAAAGAAAAAACTTAGTGAGAGAAAAAAAAAAAATTTTTCTTTTTTTTTCTTTTTTTTTCCCTTTCCCTTCCTTTTCCCTTCCCTTTCTTTCCTTCTTATAAGAAAAAAGGGGGGAAATAAGGGGATAAAAGGCACCCGCATACTCATATCTCAGATCGAGTTCACAAACCCCAATAGCAATATATTGAAATAAAAATTAAAGATTGTAAACCAGAAATATAAGTCAGACAATGAGAAATCATACACCCCTAGGGAAATCATGAATTATCAATGAAAGCATTGACATCAGTTTCAATATTCAACCCATAGGGTGCATATGTTCTCAATCTATGGATCCAGACCATTTCTAACTTTGATATTTCCCTAACTAGGAGGCTCCCTCTCCAATGGGGACTAAACCTATCTATACCAAGAAAGATTGTGTTGGAGGGGTCTCTATCATGCACTTGTAAGTAATGTTTTGATACGGAGTGGTTCCTAAAACCACTTTTGATATTGGTAATATGTTCGTTAAGGCGGACCTGAAGAGGACGCTTGGTCCTGCCCACGTATTGCAGGCCACAAGGGCACTGCAACATATACACTACCCTCTCCGTAGTACAAGTGATGAAAGGTTTGATAGTGTATGTTTTGTTAGTACTAATAAAACATACACTATCAAACCTTTCATCACTTGTACTACGGAGAGGGTAGTGTATATGTTGCAGTGCCCTTGTGGCCTGCAATACGTGGGCAGGACCAAGCGTCCTCTTCAGGTCCGCCTTAACGAACATATTACCAATATCAAAAGTGGTTTTAGGAACCACTCCGTATCAAAACATTACTTACAAGTGCATGATAGAGACCCCTCCAACACAATCTTTCTTGGTATAGATAGGTTTAGTCCCCAATGGAGAGGGAGCCTCCTAGTTAGGGAAATATCAAAGTTAGAAATGGTCTGGATCCATAGATTGAGAACATATGCACCCTATGGGTTGAATATTGAAACTGATGTCAATGCTTTCATTGATAATTCATGATTTCCCTAGGGGTGTATGATTTCTCATTGTCTGACTTATATTTCTGGTTTACAATCTTTAATTTTTATTTCAATATATTGCTATTGGGGTTTGTGAACTCGATCTGAGATATGAGTATGCGGGTGCCTTTTATCCCCTTATTTCCCCCCTTTTTTCTTATAAGAAGGAAAGAAAGGGAAGGGAAAAGGAAGGGAAAGGGAAAAAAAAAGAAAAAAAAAGAAAAATTTTTTTTTTTTTCTCTCACTAAGTTTTTTTCTCTCACTAAGTTTTTGATATAAATGAGTTATGTTATTGTTTTGGATATCTATGTCCTATAACACCTGATTTGGAGCATGATGATCCAATAGGTGGAGCACTTAATATATATAACACTAAATTATTTTTAGTTTTTTAGGGTGAATATATTTTTGTGTTGATTTGCGTTCAATAATTGTTGTGGATCACACAATATGTATTCTCACACCATTTCAGTTTGGTGTCTGATTAGGCACACACTTAGGATTTTATCTTTTCATGAATTATCTCATGAATATTTATTATTTAATCCACATGACAAATTTATATATCACTTACTCTATGGGCATGGGATTTTAATATTGTGAAAGAATATACATTATAGTAAAAGTTTTTTCTTGATTAATATATGTTCAACACTATTCATTTATTACATTATTTAATAAATTTTTTTAAGTGTATTTTTTCATACAATTTAATTTGGAACAGAAGCGTTTTTTAAAATATACATTTCCTATCTATTCTGTACACACAAGGTTGTGACAGATAGCAATAGTGTGCTCAAACAGGTAATTTTGTTTACCATCGAGACGGATGAGTGTTGAGGGTAGGATGTCCGGAAACTAAGGGAACTTTTTCCCACATCCAATATGGCGCCTGGATGCTCGTTACTCAGAACAAGGCTTGGCTCCCTTTATATTGTGGTGAGTCGCTGCGTTGCCCGTTCCCCATTGACAACGTCAGATGATGACGAAACGCGTCTGGGAAGGTACGCACTGACGTCACCACACTTTCGGAGTGAGAGTACGGGCTCCGTATGTTTGTATGCCGGCCGGCTTTTATCGTATATACAACTTTACTAACTTGAATGTAAGTGACTACTTGTTTTATAATAAATATTTGGAGGATTTTTACACTATGGTGAGTTCTTTTCTCCTTCTGGGTCATCCGAGTTATTCGTGTTGAATGGTGACATGTGGACAAACCTAAGGGAGCCTGGAGATTTACCCCCCATAGGAACACCCGGAGCGGCAGCAAGCTGAAAGGCCTTGGCTAGGTTAAAGCCACTTGCCCTTTTATGCTTGTCATCTGGTAAGCAGGCTCTACTACTAGGGTGGATTGTCACTACTGCTTAGAAGTGCACGGTGGTGGTGTTTTCATTTTGAATAAGGAATTGGAGAAATCCCCTTGATGTCATTTATATGGACTTTTAAATAATTTTAGCGCAGCTTCTTACAGAATTAATGTGATCATGACAGAGAATTTAATAAATAAACAAATAGTCAATATGACATTTTTCGTTAATTAATTTATGTCTTATATTGAATAAGGAGAAAAAAAAAAAGGAAAGGGGAGTGTAGGTGGTGGTGGTCTGGCTCTTGAATTACACAATTTATTGTTATCTTATATAATTTATATACAATCTAATGAGGTAATAACAAAGATTGGTCAAAGTCTTTAGGGTAATAGTGTTTAACCCATGGTTGCCGTATCTTACGAAATTTATTGATCTTATTGTCAGCTATAGCTGTCATTTTATCAAATACTAGTGCTCTATTGATTCTATGTTTTGCTTCAGCCAAGATTAGAGATTTAGACTTCCACGCTTTGGCAATTGTTTGGCTGAAGTAGTAATTTGAATGAGTAATTGGAATTGAGTATGAGAAAGTGTATTGGGCTTTAGGTTTAAAAGTGCTGTAGCAGGATCTGGAAGGATAGAAATTTCAAGAGCTTTAGAAGCCATAGAAAATATATTTTTCCAGAATTCCTGGACTATCGGGCATTGGCACCAGATATGAAAGTGAGTTCCAAGCGAATCACATCCTCTAAAGCAATTAGGTGAGTATGTGGGTATGAATTTTGCTATTCTAGCTGGTACTAAGTACCACTGTGCCAGAACTTTGTAATTTGTTTCTATGGCATAACTATTTGAAGAGGAAGATTTAGTGGCTAACCATATATTCGACCAATCTTTAGTATCAAACGTCCGATTCATGTCTAGTGCCCATTTGGCAGTGTATGAGGATAGGTTTACATCAGATTTACCTATGAGTTGTTGGTATAATAAAGAAATCAATCCTCTGATGTGTGGGTCGCTTATACAAATCCGTTCAAATTGAGTCATTTGATTAAGAGATGAACCTGTAGTAAGGAGTGGTTCATAGAAATTTTTAGTTTGTAGGTAACGAAAGATTTCATTTCTCGGGATATTAAAGGTTTCACATAAATCAGGAAAGGAATGTATTGTGGTTGTAGAAGCCAATCTGTATAAGCGATTCAGGTTCGTAGAAGACCATATGGAAAAAGATCTAGGAAATTTCCATGCAGGGTAGAAAGCTGGGTTGCCAAGGAATGAAAGTAAAGGATTATGTGGAGATTGGAGATTATGTGAATTTTTGAACTTATCCCAGATAGCTAAGGTATGTTTAGTTATGGGATTGGAAATGCTTTTTCTATCAACCTGGCGAAGCCATAACATATTGCCCACTGAAATTGGGTCGGTATCCACTGCTTCAATAGCTACCCATAGGGGTGTTTCAATTGTAGCATGGTATTTAGGTAGAAGAGCCATTTGGGCTGCATAATAATACGATAAAAAGTTGGGTAATCCTAAACCACCTTTTAATTTATTAAGGTAAAGTGTAGATTTGGATATACGAGGTTTAGTGGTACCCCAGATAAATGATAGGACTCTTCGTTGAGTGAGTCTAGTAAAATAAGATGGTAAAGTTATAGGTAACACTGAATAAATATAAAAAATTTGGCAATATTGACATCTTAATAGCATTGATTTTTCCTAACCAAGAAAGTGAAAAAGAGGCCCATTGTTTTATACAACCTGATGTTCATTTCAAGAGAGGTAAGTAGTTAGCTGTAAACAGATCTTTGAGGGAGATTGTGAGTTGTACTCCTAAATAGGGTAGTTGTTTTGATACCCAAGTAAAAGGCAAAGCAATTTTTGTATGTTGAAGTTCAGATTGCGATAGGGAAATATTTAAGGCATTTGATTTAGAAGGATTAATATGAAGTCCAGAGATATGAGCAAAATTATACAGTATGTTAAGTAGATTTGGGGTAGATATATGAGGATGGGACAGGAAAATAAGAATATCATCAGCAAAAAGGCTTATCTTATGATGGTAACCACCTAATTCAATACCTTTGATATCTACATTTGTTCTAATTAGTTGTGCTAAGGGTTCTATTAATAGGGCAAAAAGTAATGGTGAAAGGGGACAACCTTGTCTTGTGCCTCTATTTATGTCAAATATAGTAGATTTATAGCCAGAGTATTTAATATATGCTCTTGGCATATTGTATAGTGAGGAGACCCAGGTAAGGAAATGGTTACCGGGGGGCAGGAGGCGGAGCCTAGCGGAGCAGACATGCATTGTTAGAGCTCCACACCGCTGAGGAGAGAAGAGAAGGACAAAGCGGAGCCTGCAGACTCAAAAGGTATCCATTTGAACCTTTTTGCCCCTGGGAACAAACTGTGAAAGTTTGGGCAGGAAATATGGTACTGGGAGGAAACCGTGGCAGAAATAAAAATCACCTCACAAAGAGCTCACAGGCACTCACTGCAGCTGAAGCAGCTCCAGTCACCTCACAAGATACAGCATCAGGGCGCTCTCACAGACAGAAAATGTCACAGCAAGACTCTCCATTTGAGTCAGATACAGAACAAATCCTCTCACAAACTTCTCCACAAGCCTCCTCAGTATCCCCAGTAATATTATTACAATTTGAAAAGATGCTTCATAAGGCTTTAAAACAAACCTCAGACCAAATAACAAAAAGCCTAACCAAAGAAATAAGAGAGCTGGGAAACCGCACCGCAGCCTTAGAAATAAAAATGGATGAAATTGAAATTACAACCCAAGAAAATATAACAGAATTGGAACAATTAAAAAAAGAGAATTTAATACTTCAAACTAAGCTTGAAGATTACGAAAATAGAGCCAGACGTTCAAACTTACGCATAAGGGGAATACCTGAAACTGTGACAGACCTGCAATCTACTATTACTGCTCTATTACAAGAACTAAAGCCAGATATCCCTATTGAACGTTTAGAACTGGACAGAGTACACAGAGCCCTCACAGCCAAAAAGAAAGATGGACCCCCACGTGATATAATCACAAAATTTCATTATTACAGAACGAAAGAACAAATACTAATTGCTGCAAGAGAAAAAAAGGAACTCAATTTTCATGGACACAATTATCAAATTTTTGCTGACCTATCCCAACTTACTATTACTAAAAGACGATCCATGAAACCCCAACTAATGGAACTGCAACGCCACAACATTATGTATCAATGGGGCTTCCCCTTTTCAGTCAGATTTAACTACCAAGGTACAATTTACAGAAGCAGATCAGCAGATGAACTACAACAAACCCTTTTAAAATTAAATCTGACAGAACCCACAAGCAGCAACACTTCCACACGCAGAAGAATGGCATCATCTTCACCTTCAGGCAGCACCCAGAAAATTTCAGAACAAAATGGGAATCATCATTCTCACAAAAGAGGACGTTATACCACATCATCCATGGACCAAGAAGATTCAATGGACTGACATCCTAATTCCTGATATCTCTTCATTTATTATACTAAGAGATGGTTCTCTATAAAAAACCTGTATTTATAACTGAATGTAACTGCATTCTGATAGTCACACACTGTGTGGGATCATGTTACATTCCAGTTATATTTCTTATTACTTCTGATTCATATAGCCTTAGAATATATACGTGAAATAAGGAAATTCTTGTTCAGTTATATATTATCAGGTAATAATAATAGATTTATTACTTTTTAGGACAAATATGTTCAATAATCCAGAAGTAATGGAAACTTTTTCTTTCTTTTCTTAAAACAAATATATTATTACCTAACTAGTTCCTAGAATTATGTTTTTGTTTATTCTAATCTGAAGCAATACAACCTCAATTTTATGAGTTAACATATCTAAACAGTTACATATGAATAAAATATGTAATTGTTTACTCTAAAAGGGTTAAAATCCCCAAATAATTCAAACTATCTTCATCAATACCAAAGTTATTAACAGTACTTTTCTAACTGAATTATTTAGCCTAGGGCAAGACTAACCATATACAACCACCCTGGAATAAATAATTTCAACAAAAACTATATTCTGCACTCCAATTAATGAAACATCATTTTGATGTCTTTTGACATAGCACTTCTCTCCTGTAAGCGGAAGATCCGTGTACCCCCATTAGCCTTCCTCATTCTCCCAACCATATTATGTGGGAGTGTGACAAAGGCACTTATTCCCCTGAGAGAGATATTTATTCTCTTTCACGGGTAAATTGTGATTACTTGCAAAAAATAATTTATACAATGTATCATCTAATCTCATATGTTTTTTGTTTACTCTTTACTCCAGAATTCACTGGTTTCTTTTCTATCTATTCATCTCTTCAGTCCACACAGGTTGATCTGCGCAGTCAGCTCTGCATAACAAAAAGTAAGTCAAAACTATTTGATCTATTGCCATGGCACCACTGAATATACTTTCCCTGAATGTTCAGGGAATAAATGTCCCTCAAAAAAGGACCAAAGCCTTCCGTACTTTCCATAACAAGAAGGCTCACATAGTATGCCTCCAAGAAACACACTTCACCAAAGATTCTACTCCAAAATATATTTCTCCTTTTTATCAACAAATTTACACGGCTTCTGCCTGTACCAAGCAAAGGGGAACTCTAATTGCATTTCACCGATCCACACCATTCACCTTATCATCAGAAATTAAAGACCCAGAAGGTAGATACCTGATACTCATGGGTTATATAATGGATACAGCAATCACGGTGATTTCCTACTACGCTCCTAACAAACAACCTACACCATTCCTCTCACATATATTACAAGTGATTAATACACACAAAATAGGAACAGTGATAATGTGTGGGGATTCGAACCAGGTCCTCCTCCCATTTCTAGATAAATCACCTTTTACACCATCCAAAATAACCTCTAGATTACCTTTTTTCTCAACTTCTTTCCAAATACAATCTGGTAGATTCATGGAGAGAAAGTAACCCAATGAAAAAGAAATTCACTTATTTCTCGCACCCTCATCAAACCTTCACCAGAATAGATCATATTTTTCTAACAATAGGAATGATACCAGAAATTATTGCATCAGATATAATTCCGATTCCGTGGTCTGACCATAATGCAGTATACACTACTATAGCCTCAGCCATACCAAAAGCGCATGACCCAACGTGGTACTTACCGGACATAATGCTCAAACACCCACTACATCAGATGGCCATTGAACAAGCTTTAAAGGAATACATATCAATTAATAATACAACAGACATCTCCCCAATAACACTGTGGGAAGCTCATAAGCCTGTCTTGCGTGGTACAATACAAAGACAAATGGCACTATTTAAACGGGAACGCAAAAATCTAGCAAAAAAACTAGAACTCAATTTTAATGCAGCCTACATATCATTTCAAGATAATCCATCTCAGAGTGCAAAATCTCATCTGGAAAAATCTAGATTGGAATACGATCTATTTCTCACTGAGTCAGTTGATAAATCCCTCAAACGCTCCAAACACAATTTCTACATGAATACAAACAAACCAGGTACATATTTGGCTCGGGCATTAAATTCAACTAACAAATCTTTCAAACCAATACGTTTGAAATTATCAAAAAATGTTTACACTTGTAATCCAGTTAAAATAGTCCATAAATTTCACTCACATCTCGCAACTTTATACAAGACAAACAATGAATTTAATCCTACAGAGGCTGAATCCTTCTTCTCAAAAATAACCTTACCTGAGTTATCTCAGAATCAAAAAAGCAGTTTGGATGAGCCTATAACTATAGATGAAGTTGCTAACGCCATAAAAGACCTAAAACTTAACAAAAGACCAGGCCCAGACGGCTACTCGGCTTTATACTATAAAACATTCTCAGAAATACTCTCTCCCATTCTCACTAAAACTTTTAACAAACTTCTAGATGGACATTTTTTTCGGCAAGAAACACTAATGGCAATTGTTTGTATGATCCCAAAACCCCTTTCCGATGATACTTCCTGTGTGAATTATCGGCCTATCTCTCTGTTAAACCTCGATATTAAATTATTAGCAAAAATAATAGCAAAACGCCTCAATAGCATTATAGGAAAATGAATACATAGAGATCAAGTAGGCTTCATGCCAAATAGACAGGCAGGCGATAATATACACAGGGCAGTGTTATTGGCACATATTGCTAAAAAACGGAAAATCCCTTTATGTTTTCTATCTCTCGATATTAAGAGGGCATTTGACACAGTATCCTGGCAATATATGCAATATTCATTACAAAAATGGGGTTTTGGACCCCACTTTTTAACATGGAACAAAGCATTATATAATAAACCCAAAGCCTATATAAAATATGCTGGATACGAATCTGAAGCCTTTAATATCGAAAGAGGTACCCGACAGGGTTGCCCATTATCTCCCTTATTATTTGCCCTTATACTCGAACCCATGGCCCAATACATCAGAACAAACCAAACTATAACTGGCATTGAAGTAGGAGGTATTACACACAAATTATGTATATTTGCAGACGATATATTACTTTTTCTATCATCACCACAGGTCTCTGGTCCTAACTTAATACCAGCTCTTGATGGATTTGCAGCCCTATCCGGCCTTATGATTAATCCTAAGAAATGCCTAGTGCTTAATATTTCACTCACAAACATGGAATTGATCCCGGCTAGGGCTGCACTCCCATTCACATGGGCAGAAAAATCAATCCCATATGTTGGAATTCATTTAACAGCATCTCATTCTGACTTATTCTCAACCAATTATCCTCCTGTATTAAGACAGATCACAAATCTAATAAAACAATGGTCGCAACTTCCTTTATCCTGGATGGGGAAGATTAATGCAATCAAAATGACTATTCTACCCAAATTGCTTTATCTATTCAGGGTCCTCCCTATTCCAATTCCTTCCTATTTTTTGAGAATAGTACAAAAAAGAGCAACTTCGTTTATATGGGGCTCTTCTAAACCACGTATACCTATACACACACTACATCTTCCCAAAAATAAAGGAGGCCTGGGATACCCTAATTTTACTAACTACTACAGAGCAGCACATTTGGCCAGTCTGTCCAAATACCATGCAAAACAGGAAATCCCATTATGGGTATTTATAGAGGCTTCAGAAAATGACCCTCTATTAATATCAAATTTATTATGGCTTGATCCTAAAGACCGCTTTAAAATTCATAATCCCATAACTAAACACTTCTTATCTCTCTGGGATAAACTAAAAACCAAATATCAGTTACAATCTCCACACAATCCTCTCCTTTCTTTTATCAGAAATCCGGCCTTTTATCCGGCATGGATCTACCCAAATTCTTTTAAAGCTTGGACAACATCAGGCATTCAGACACTAAATGACTTCATAGCATCTAAATCATTCCTTTCATTCCCATCGCTTAGAGAAAAATATGATCTACCAAACTCTGAGATATTTAGATATCTCCAAATCAAAAATTTCTATACACCATTCCTAAAGGGGGATACACCATTATCCCAATTATCCATTTTTGAATCAATCTGTACAAAAGATCCATTTGCTAAAGGTACAATTTCATCACTTTATAATCAATTATATGGAGTAGCAAATCTTAATAGACCCTCTTACGTTCAGAGGTGGGAGGAGGACCTGGGACGAACTTTAGAAGACACGGACTGGTCTAACATATGGCTCACATCTAAGTCATCTTCACCCAACATCTTAGCACTGGAGACAAATTATAAAGTCCTAACTCGCTGGTACCTTGTACCCGCTAGAGTGGCAAAATATTCACCTAATACCTCAGCTCTTTGTTTTCGAGGATGCCCAGAAATAGGCACATATTTACACATATGGTGGACGTGCCCAGTAATCCAAACCTTCTGGAAGGAAGTCTTCGTGATTGCATCTAAAATATTTAAAAAAATAATACAACCAGATCCATATTTAACTTTACTTAATCTAAAACCGGAATGGTTAACACTCTCTCAATTCAAACTAATGATCCAACTAATAACAGCTGCAAAACAAACAGTGGCCAAGGCATGGAAATCTCCTACATTGGTACTAGCAGAAACAATTCACAGAATGAATAATACAATGTCCCATGCTAAGATGGTAGCCATCGATCAAAATCAAATTCCAAAATTTGAAAAACTTTGGCATCCTTGGATAAAACAACAGTTCCTGTCAAACTTCAATGACTCTGTCCTGTTGCCATGGTAACAGATTAAATGACTTACAGAGACACCCATTCTAAGGCTTCAAAGAGAACTAAAAAGAATAATAAACTGACGAGCGGGACAACCTTGTGGACCATACCTCTACCTTTCAACCCTTTTTCTTCTTTCTCTTTCCTTTTCTCCACCTTACGATTAAAGCTCATTATCAGAATTTATTTGACCTATATACACTCTACTTGTAAACAATATGTATAGTAGGTATAAATCATTTAAATACCTACAAAAGTAACTAAGGAAATGATATATATCTTTAATTTAGGTTTACGTGAACCCAATGTTTAATATTTGAAATTTCAAGATATTTACCTATATAAACCCTACTGTAAAACAATGAGCTTACTTTATAGATCCTTGTAAACTTACTTTATGTATCTTTATAACATTGTATACTCAATAAACTTCTTTTGACAAGGAAATGGTTACCAAAACCCCATTTTTGTAGTATATAATCCATATATGGCCAAGTTATAAGTGGGATACGTCTTATTTTGGCTGCGTGTATGAGTAATAGTACACGTCTTATATTATCGCCTGCCTGTCGTTTCGAAATAAAACCTGTTTGGTCTTTATGGATTATATGACCAATAATAGTATTCAGTCTGGTAGCCAGGATTTTACCTAATAGTTTAATATCTAAATTAAGAAGCGATATGGGACGATAATTAGACCAAGAAGATGGGTCAGATTGTGGTTTGGGAATCATAGCTATAATAGATGTGAGTGTCTCTGTTCTAAATGAATGTCCTTTGAGAATTGAATTAAAGGCCCTAGTTAAGATTGGTGTAAAAATATGCATAAACTGTCTGTAGTATAACGCCGGGAACCCATCAGGACCCGGTCTCTTGTTAAGTTTTAGAAGTTTTATAGTATTCAAAACCTCTGTAGTAGTAATAGGACTTTCAAGAAGATCTCGTTGTTTTTGATCGAGATACAGAAGTTTAATGTTAGAAAATAGAATATCAGCTTTTGATTTATCAAATGTTGGGGCAGGGGAATATAGTTTAGCCAGATTATTACGAAAAATCTCTAGAATTTTAACCGGGTTACTAGTGTACGCTTCTTTAGAGATTTTCAAAGGGATAGGTTTCTTTTCATGTTGTGTAATTTTCAAGCTTCTGGCCAAGGGTGTATCCGGTTTATTAGCCTTAAGGTAAAAGGTATGTTGTCGTTTGCGTAGAGATTTATCAGCGGATTCAGTCAAAAAAAGATCCAAATCTAGGCGGGCTTTTTCAAGTTTAGAATTATTAATAGCTGTTGGGTAAGATTGAAAGGTCTGATGACAATTAAAGTTAGTTTCCAATTTTGAGAACATTATTTTGCATTCTCTTTTGAATTTAGTTGCTTGTTGTATCATTCTACCTCTAATGACAGGTTTATGAGCCTCCCATAGTGTGAGGGCAGAGATGTCATTTGTATCATTATCTATAAAATAGTCAGATATTGATTTCTCAATCTCTTTACTAAGAGATGGATGAGTCAATATGAAATCTTTCATACACCAAATTGTGTCGTGAGATCTAGAGAGCGTAGAAGCTATATTAATGGTAACTGCGCAATGGTCAGTCCATGGGAATGGTATAATTTTAGCTGATATGATTTCTGGTAACATGCTAGATGGGATAAGAATATGATCAATCTGTGAAAAAGATTTATGTGGGTAAGAGTAATGAGTAAATCGTATATCAGTAGGGTTAATTTCAAGCCAGGAATCAACCAAGCTATGAGAAGTGAGTAAACATTGAAAAGTAAGGTTAGTTGTGCAAGTTGTAGGTCCAGGAGGAGATTTATCTCAAAATGGGAAGATTGTTGCATTAGAATCACCACATATAACAACTGTTCCAAATTTATGAGACTCTATGACTTGAAAAAGGTGAGATAGGAACGCCGTTGGGCGTTTATTAGGAGCATAATAGGATACAATAGTAATAGGGTTATCAAAGATATAACCTGTTAAAAGTAAATATCGACCTTCCGGATCTATCACTTGTGTTTTAAGGTTAAACGGAGTGGTACGGTGGAAACCAATAAGCGTACCCCTCTGTTTAACAGCAGCGGAAACAGTATAAAATTGTGGGAATGAGGGTGAGAGAAATCTAGGTTGAGCTTTTTTTTCCTGTAAAGTGTGTCTCCTCTAAGCATATAATATGGGCTTTTTTGGATGAAAACGATCTTAAAGCTTTAGTGCGTTTATGCGGGATATTAAATCCCTGTACGTTTAAAGATAATACATTTATCGGAGCCATAGATCAATCAGGGTAACAATTCTATCATAGTATAAAGAGTTTTTACTGTGAGCCAGATCCACCACACTGAGAATCATGAAGAAATTAAGGTTCAAGGAAAAAGAAAAAAAAAAAATATATAAAAAACGGAAAAAAGAAAAAAGTAGAACAATCGTGTTAACCCATTACTTAAATAGTGCTGCTTAAATAGAAAACAGAATATTAGGGTTTGGGAGCATCTCAAGGAAGTATTCAATACTCCCTGAGAGGGTCCGAGTCCACCTGCAGAGTCCCCGATAAAAAAAAGGCAGGAGTCTGCAAATGGAAAAATCAAAGGGGCAGCAAGAGATTCCTATAGGAAGGACGGCCCCGGAGAACCACAGGTACCAAAAACAGAGGAAAGAACCAGCAAAAAGATGTATAATGCTTTGCTTTATAATTATAATATATGTAGAAAAAAAAAAGGACTAAAGAGAAAAAATGTCAACTAGACTATCCAATTTAAAGCATATCCACCATGTCTAAGCATATCTTTTGCATAAATAAAAAGAGAAAAAAAAAGAGAACAAGCGGTTATGCTAATGAAAAACCAAAATCAATTTCAGTAATTGAGAACCTGAAATAAGAGAAGATAATTGGAAGTAGGTTTTTTTTTTTTTTTTCAGTCCATTGAATCGTCGTTTTTAGGCGGTGAGTGTTCATATCGGCCGCGCTTGTGGAGATTTTGATAAGAAGATGAAAAAGAGTTGGATCCTGAGTTTTTCTTTTGCTGAGGAAAGCGAGCAGTTGAACGTCTACGAGGCTGATCTTTAGGTAATGTTGTTTCAATTAAACCGAATTCCAATAAAGCCGATTGTAAGTCCTCTGAAGAGCGACAGACATATCTAGTTTCCAGGTGAGTAAATCGAAGGCAAAAAGGAAACCCCCAATGATAGATAATTTGATTATTCTGAAGTACCTGCAATTGGGTTTTGAGGGCACGTCTTTTTGCCACTGTAAGAGGAGACAAGTCTGTGAATAACTGATAAGTATGACCCTGGAAGCTGAGAGATTCTTTTTTTCTAGCAGCTGATAGCAGTTGTTCTTTAGTTTTGTAGTAGTGCAATTTAGTTATTATGTCCCTAGGGGGGCCGTTGGTTTTACGTGGTGCTAAAGCTCTGTGCACTCTGTCCATTTCAAGTCTGTCAATAGAAATTTCAGGGAGTAATTCTTGAAATAGTATGGTAATGGCTGTCTGCAGGTCTAAAATGGATTCAGGTATACCTCTTATCTGTATATTAGATCGTCTATCTCTGTTTTCTTGTTTCTCCAAACGTGACTGTAGTAAGGTATTTTCCTCTTTAAGGGCTGTTAACTCAGAAGTGCAATATTGTGTGACAGTCAATATCATCTACTCTCAATTCCAGTTCATCTGTTCTCTGACCAATTTCTTTAATTTCCTTAGTCAATTTATCTGTGATATGGTCAGAAGTCTGTTTCAATGCTTTCTGTAGCATGACTTCAAACGTAGCAAATATATCAGACTGTGTAACATTTTGAACTGGAAATATAACATTGTCAAGTTTTGTTATATCAGCCTGTGTTTTTTGGCTGGAAGGCTGTGGATTCCCAGCCTGTGAAGCGCTGTGCTGTGAGGAGGTAGATGACGCCGCCATCTTAGCCGCCAGTCTGAGAGCCGCTTCAGATTTGTAGTTGGCTTTAGATTTGCTTTTTGGTCCTTTCAGGACCATATTATATGTTTAGTAAGGCGCTGGGGTGAGTTACCTACAATTTTGTGGTATTTTCAAAGCCGCTGGGACCTGTAGTTCTCCGGTCCGAACTCCCGAGGAGCGGAGCTCTAAGGCGGCATTACCATTCCCTCAGGCATCTGCGCATGCGCCCCGGGGATACTCTAGTTATTCCACACTCCCTTCCATTCTCATTCCTCTCCTTCCACTTTACCATCCTTCACTGCCATGCCCATATTCCCTACCCCCCTACCTACCCTTCCCTTTCCTTCCCCCATCATCATTCTCCATCGCCATCCATTTTGTTTAGACGACACCTCTCTGTTGCCTAATGTATAATTTTATTATTCTTTTTTATTTATTTTATTATAGTCTATACCTTGTTCTTTATTTATTTTCTGAGCTATAATGGTGTTATTGGACTGGAGGCTGCCTGATAAGGGCTATCACGATTTCCACCTAGGCTGTTCAGTGCTGTTGATTATGGACTGTTGTTAATAGTGTGCCTATGTACAGTATCTCAGAAAAGTGAGTACACCCCTCACATTTTTGTAAATATTTTATTATAACTTTTCATGTGACAACACTGAAGAAATGACACTTTGCTACAATGTAAAGTAGTGAATGCACAGCTTGTATAACAGTGTAAATTTGCTGGCCCCTCAAAATAACTCAACACACAGCCATTAATGTCTAAACTGCTGGCAACAAAAGTAAGTACACCCCTAAGTGAAAATGTCCAAATTGGGCCCAATTAGCCATTTTCCCTCTCCGGTGTGATGCGACTTGTTAGTATTATAAGGTCTCAGGTGTGAATGGGCAGCAGGTGTGTTAAAAAACTCTTGCTCTCTCATACTGGTCACTGGAAGTTCAACATGGCACCTCATGGCAAAGAGCTCTCTGAGGATCTGAAAAAAAGAGCTGTTGCTCTACATAAAGGTGGCCTAGACTATAAGATGATTGCAAAGACCCTGGAACTGAGCTGCATCACAGTGGCCAAGACCATACAGCAGTTTAACAGGACAGGTTCCAGTCAGAACCTCAGAACAGGCCTCGCCTGAGTGCACATGCTAAGCGTCATATGCAGAGGTTCTTTTTGGGAAATAGACGTATGAGTGCTGCCAGCATTGCTTCAGAGGTTGAAGGGGCATGGGGATCAGCCTGTCAGTGCTCAGACTATACGCCACATACTGCATCAAATTGGTCTGCATGGCTGTCGCCCCAGAAGGAAGCCTCTTCTAAAGATTATGCACAAGAAAGCCCGCAAACAGTTTGCTGAAGACAAGCAGACTACGGACATGGATTACTGGAACCATGTCCTGTGGTCTGATGAGACCAAGATAAACTTATTTGATTCAGATGGTGTCAAGCGTGTGCAGTGGAAACCAGGGGAGGAGTAGAAAGATAAGTGTGTCTTGCCTAAAGTCAAGCATAGTAGTGGGAGTGTCATGGTCTGGGGCTGCATGAGTGCTGCCGGCACTGGGGAGCTACAGTTCATTGAGGGAACCATGAATGCCAACATGTACTGTAACATACAGAAGCAGAGCATGATCCCCTCCCTTCAGAGACTGGGTCGCTGGGCAGTATTCCAACATGAAAATGACCCCAAACACACCTACAAGATGACCATTGCCTCACTTAAGAAGCTGAGGGTAAAGGTGATGAACTGGCCAAGAATGTCTCCAGACCTAAACCCTATTAAACATCCTCAAATGAAATTTGGAGGAGCACAAGGTCTCTACCATCCACCAGCTCTGTGTGGCAACCTGTGAAGCTCTAGTGGGCCCAATTTGGACATTTTCACTTAGGTGTGTACTCACTTTTGTTGCCAGTGTATTAGACATTATTGACTGTTTGTTGAGTTATTTTGAGGGGACGGCAAATTTACACTGTTATACAAGCTGTATACTTTACATTGCAGCAAAGTATTATTTCTTCAGGGTTGTCACATGAAAATATATAATAAAATATTTACAAAAATGTGAGGGGTGTACTCACTTTTGTGAGATACTGTATATTTGCTTACCTTATCTCAATATTTTTGATATGATACTGCCATCTAGTGCCTCCAGGTACTGTTCTTTGTATTATGCTGTTCAACTTCTGACTGAGATGTTTAGTGTATATACAGGGGGCATCCCATGGCCCTTTCCTTCTAAACCTTCCAATAGCATTCCTTTTTATTTTTTCTCCTTGACACTCTGTTTCCTTCTTCTGTTCTTGCCAGGCTCCTGGATGATATGGTATTCTTTTTGCTCAAGCCTATACTGCACGATGGAGGATAGGCACTTCATGACTCTGCCCTCCTTTAACTGCTGGGGGTTTACTATACCTGAGAAAAGGAGTCAAATTGTATATCATTTTCATAAGGACAGAACAAAAATGTTATTATTACAGGAAACCCATTTCTGCTCTGATAATATCCCTACCATACATAATGGCTTTTCTACTAAGTGGTTTCATAAATCCAATCTACATGCAAAATCCAAAGGGGTCTCAATCGCTTTTCATAAATCTTTTCTCCAAGAGGTGCTGGATTCCAATATAGATCCTGCAAGGCGATTCATTTTTTTTTATTGAAATACCAACCTTTTGTTACATTTGCTAACATCTATGTCCCTAACCTAGACAAAAGCCATTTTCTCATGACCATTTTGTCCAGACAGGAGATATTTGGAAGTCCCTGTTTTATTGTGGGCAGTAATCTCAATGTTTCCCTGACCTCTTCAGTGGATACTTCTTTGGGTAAGTCTTCAATTTCCCCCACCTCATTGTCCAAGATCAGGACGATGTGAGGGAACGCACAATTAGTTGATTATTGGCACATCCTCCATCTCGCCAACAGAGATTACAGCTTTCACTCCATAGTTCATAACTCCTACAGACGAATTTGCTATTTGTTGATCTCCCAGTCTCTATTAGACTCCCCAAAATGAACATCTCCTATGGTCTGATCACACCTTGATACACCTAACTCTGGGCAATCCCCCTGTAGCCAGACAATGATCTTCATGGCAACTGAATGACAACCTATTAAAAGACACCTTATGTGCTGCAGATGTCTTTCAAGCCATATGTAATTTCATTCTCGTTAAAAGAAGTTTATTGAGTATACAATGTTATAAAGATACATAAAGTAAGTTTACAAGGATCTATAAAGTAAGCTCATTGTTTTACAGTAGGGTTTATATAGGTAAATATCATGAAATTTCAAATATTAAACATTGGGTTCACATAAACCTAAATTAAAGATATATATCATTTCCTAGTTACTTTTGTAGGTATTTAAATGATTTATACCTACTATACATATTGTTTACAAGTAGAGTGTATATAGGTCAAATAAATTCTGATAATGAGCTTTAATCGTAAGGTGGAGAAAAGGAAAGAGAAAGAAGAAAAAGGGTTGAAAGGTAGAGGTATGGTCCACAGGGTTGTCCCGCTCGTCAGTTTATTATTCTTTTTAGTTCTCTTTGAAGCATTAGAATGGGTGTCTCTGTAAGTCATTTAATCTGTTACCATGGCAACAGGACAAAGTCATTGAAGTTTGACAGGAACTGTTGTTTTATCCAAGGATGCCAAAGTTTTTCAAATTTTGGAATTTGATTTTGATCGATGGCTACCATCTTAGCATGGGACATTGTATTATTCATTCTATGAATTGTTTCTGCTAGTACCAATTAGGGATGAGCTTCGTGTTCGAGTCGAACCCATGTTCGACTCGAACATCGGCTGTTCGCCCGTTCGCCGAATTGCGAACGATATGGGCCGTTCGCGCCAAATTCGTGTGGCGCGTCACGGCCCATAATTCACTGCGGCATGGCAGTGCATTGCTTGCTGATGATTGGCCAAGCATGCACTATGACCCGCATGCTTGGCCAATCACAGTGCCGCCTGAACAGAGAGCCATAATTGGCCAAAGCCAAGGAGGCTTTGGCCAATTATGGCTCAGGGGATTTAGTACACGCCCCACACTATATAGGGCCGCCTACACGGCGGCCCTGTGTAGTGTGTGTTCCGGCGTTCATTGAGAGAGAGAGAGAGACAGACAGTGTCATTTGATTTGAGTTAGATAGATTAGGCAGAACAGTCAGTCAGTTAGCTGCACTTACAGTGTATTGTGTATATATATGCATCCCAGGTGTTGCATATATATATATACACTGTATTCAGTTTAGCTAGATCCGTTCCTGTTATCTTCTAGACTATTTACATTTAGTGCAGTGCGTCCTGCTCACAGTGTTCAGCTAGATCCGTTCCTGTTATCTTCTAGACTATTTACATTTAGTGCAGTGCGTCCTGCTCACAGTGTTCAGCTAGATCCGTTCCTGTTATCTTCCTACTGACAGGCAGGCTTGTCTGGTTACAGTATATAAAGCTACCTGAAGAAAATTACTGGTGTTCTATTTGATCCTATTAGTACCACGGTCAGACAGCTAGACTATTTACATTTAGTACAGTGCGTCCTGCTCACAGTGTTCAGCTAGATCCGTTCCTGTTATCTTCCTACTGACAGGCAGGCTTGTCTGGTTACAGTATATAAAGCTACCTGAAGAAAATTACTGGTGTTCTATTTGATCCTATTAGTACCACGGTCAGGCAGCTAGACTATTTACATTTAGTACAGTGCGTCCTGCTCACAGTGTTCAGCTAGATCCGTTCCTGTTATCTTCCTACTGACAGGCAGGCTTGTCTGGTTACAGTATATAAAGCTACCTGAAGAAAATTACTGGTGTTCTATTTGATCCTATTAGTACCACGGTCAGGCAGCTAGACTATTTACATTTAGTACAGTGCGTCCTGCTCACAGTGTTCAGCTAGATCCGTTCCTGTTATCTTTCTACTGACAGGCAGGCTTGTCTGGTTACAGTATATAAAGCTACCTGAAGAAAATGACTGGTGTTCTATCCCAGCTTAGTGCAGCTACAGGCCATTAGTATGTCTGGAAGGCCAAGAAGGAGAGACAGACATTCACATGCCAATAAGAGAGGGCAAGCAGGCTCTGTGTCTAGTGCTGGTCGTGGAGACGGTGCATCCTCATCAGCACGTGGCCATGGGACACGCTGGGCCTTTTTTTCGGCAGCTGGCCGTGTTGAGCAGCAACATGCGGAAGACTTGGTCGAGTGGATGACCAAGCCGTCCTCATCCTCCTCATCCTCTCTCACCCATGCCCAGGGTGCTTTGTCTGGCAAAGCAGCGGCCTCTTCCCTCAGCTCAATGTCATCAGTGACTCCTTCCCTAGCTCCACCATGTCCTCATGAGGATTCCCTCGAACTGTTTGACCACAGTGTTGGGTACATGCTCCAGGAGGATGCCCAGTGTTTGGAAGGCTCTGATGATGATACTGAGCTCGATGAAGGCAGTAACATGAGCACGGACAGAGGGGGTACCCAAGAAGGACAGCAATCTGGCAGTCATGCTCCCCCTGCTGCAGCATACTGCCAGGTTTGCTCCAGTGATGAGGAGGGAGGGGATGATGAGGTCACTGACTCAACGTGGGTGCCTGATAGGAGAGAGGAGGAGGAGGAGGAGGAGGCGGCACATCACCAACGAGGCAGGATGCCCTCCAGGGGCCAGCCTAAGGGCAGCACATTGACTGCATCACACCCCAAAGCTCCACATGTGCAGGGCGCTGCAGTCTCTGCGCGTTATTCAAAAAGTTCTTTGGTGTGGGCCTTTTTTGAGACGAGTGCATCAGATCGCACCACTGCTATTTGCAACATATGTCTCAAGCGTATCTCACGTGGCCAAAACATCTCCCGCTTGGGTACCACATGCTTGACCAGACATATGTTGACCTGCCATGCAGTTCGTTGGCAAGCGTATCTAAAAGACCCACACCAAAGAACAAAGAGGATCTCTCCTTGCTCCTCATCAGCTGAGATTTCCAACCCCACTAGACCTCCAGTCCTCTCTGAGACCTGCAGTGAGAGGAATGAAGGTGTAGAATTAGGTGTGTCACAGCCAAGTACTTGTGGGCAATCTGCTTTTGGTACACCGACGTCAGATTGTACCAGGCAAATTTCCCTGCCCCAGATGCTGCACCGCCGAAAGAAGTTTGCTCCCAGCCATCCACATGCCCAGCGGTTGAATGCTAGCTTGGCAAAATTGCTAGCACTTCAACTGCTGCCTTTTCAGTTGGTAGACTCTGCCCCCTTCCGTGAGTTTGTGGAATGTGCGGTTCCTCAGTGGCAGGTACCCAAACGCCACTTTTTCTCACGGAAGACGATTCCGGCTCTCTACCGGCATGTGGAAGGCAATGTCCATGCCTCGCTGGACAGGGCGGTCAGCGGTAAGGTGCATATTACCGCTGACTCATGGTCCAGCAGGCATGGACAGGGACGTTACCTAAGTTTCACGGCGCATTGGGTGACTCTGCTGGCAGCTGGGAAGGATGCAGGACAAGGTGCAGTAGTGTTGGAGGTTGTTCCGCCACCACGCCTCCAAAATGCTGATTGTGACACACCTCTCTCCTCCACCCCCTCCTCTTCTTCTTCCTCCATGGCCTCTTCCTCGGAACCAGCGGTGCTCCGTAGTCGTTCAAGGGGCTACGCAAGTACGCAGGCCAAAAGATGCCATGCGGTGCTTGAGCTGGTGTGCTTGGGGGACAGGAGCCACACTGGGGCAGAGGTTCTGTCAGCTCTGCAGGGGCAGGTTCAGAGGTGGTTGACGCCACGCCAACTTAAGGCAGGAATGGTGGTTTGCGACAATGGCACCAACCTCCTCTCTGCCCTCCGACAGGGACAAATGACCCATGTGCCCTGTTTGGCTCACGTCCTTAACTTGGTGGTGCAGCGGTTCTTGGGCAGGTACCCGGGCTTACAGGATGTCCTGAGGCAGGCCAGGAAAGTCTGTGTGCATTTCCGCCGGTCATATAATGCCAGTGCTCGGCTGACGGACCTCCAAAAGGAGTTTAACCTGCCCAAGAACCGCCTAATCTGTGACATGCCCACCAGGTGGAACTCAACGTTGGCCATGCTGCAGCGGCTGCACACGCAGCAGAGGGCCATCAATGAGTACCTGTGCGACTATGGCACCAGGACAGGGTCAGGGGAGCTTGGTTTTTTTTCCCCACGCCAGTGGGCCATGATCAGGGATGCATGCACTGTCCTGTCACCATTCGAGGAGGCCACGAGGATGGTGAGCAGTGACAGTGCATGCATCAGTGACACTGTCCCCCTTGTCCACCTGTTGGAGCACACGCTGCGTGGAATAATGGACAGGGCACTTGAGGCAGAACAGAGGCAGGAAGAGGAGGACTTCCTTAGCTCTCAAGGCCCCCTTTATCCAGACAGTGTTCCTGCGTGCCCGCCGATCACACAGGAAGAGGACGAGGAGGAGGAGGAGGAGGAGGAGGAGGAAGATTGTGTCAGTATGGAGGTGGAGCCTGGCACTCAGCATCAGCAGCAGTCTTTAAGGGATCAGTCCCAAGAAACACATGAACTTGTACATGGCTGGGAGGAGGTGGCTGCGGACGTTGTCGTCCTTAGTGACCCAGAGGACTCCGGACCGAATGCCTCAGCAAACCTACGCTGCATGGCCTCCCTGATCCTGCAAAGCCTGAGTAAGGATCCTCGTATTCGTGGTATCAAGGAGAAGGACCAATACTGGCTGGCAACCCTCCTTGATCCACGTTACAAGGGTAAGGTTGCGGACCTTATCTTGCCATCGCAGAGGGAGCAGAGGATGAAACATCTTCGGGAGGCCTTGCAGAAAGGTCTGTGCAATGCGTTCCCAGAGACTGGGAGGTTACAAACTCCTGTTTCTGGACAACGTGTTGCTGAGGCTTCGGTCAGTCAAAGAAGGAGCGGTGGAGAAGGTGGCCATCTGACCGATGCGTTCAGACAATTTTTTGGTCCGCAGCCCCAAGGTATGATCGGTTCCAGCAACCATCGCCAGCGTCTGTTTTACATGGTGCAGGAATACCTAGGGGCAAGATCAGACTTGGACACCTTTCCCACCAAAAATCCTCTGGGTTACTGGGTCTTGAGGATGGATCACTGGCCAGAGCTTGCACAGTATGCAATTGAGCTACTGGCCTGTCCTGCATCCAGCGTTCTTTCGGAACGCACATTCAGTGCTGCTGGAGGCGTGGTAACCGATCACAGGGTGCGTTTGTCCACCGACTCGGTCGATCGGCTGACCTTCATAAAAATGAATGAGTCTTGGATCACCACCAGCTACCAAGCACCTGATGCTGATGTAACCGAATAATTTTTTTTGAAATCTCAGATCCCTTCAAAGACTGCCTATGCTGATGCTGAGTGACTATCCCTGAGTAATTATCCTCTTCCTCCTCAATCATCACGCTGATAGCTTGTAAGAACATTTTTGTTTCTGGGCGCCACCACCAGTGCCTAAGGCACAATTTTTCAGCCCCTGTTTAACAGGGGCGTGTTAATTACAATTTTTGATGTAATACTTTGCAGCAGGGCTCGTTCCTGCATTCCAACTAGAGTGTCTGTGAGGGGTTGCAGTATTGTGGCACCAGCACCAGTGCCTAAGGCCCAATTTTTCTGCCCCTGTCTAACAGGGGCGTGTAATTACAATTTTTGATGCAATACTTTGCAGCAGGGCTCGTTCCTGCGTTCCAACTAGAGTGTCTGTGAGGGGTTGCAGTGTTGTGGCACCAGCACCAGTGCCTAAGGCCCAATTTTTCAGCCCCTGTCTAACAGGGGCGTGTAATTACAATTTTTGATGCAATACTTTGCAGCAGGGCTCGTTCCTGCGTTCCAACTAGAGTGTCTGTAAGGGGTTGCAGTGTTGTGGCACCAGCACCAGTGCCTAAGGCCTAATTTTTCAGCTCCTGTTCAACAGGGGCATGTAATTACAATTCTTGATCTAATATTTCACAGCAGGGCCCTGTGAGGGCTTACAGTGTTGTGGCCACAGCAACACCTAAGGCCCAAATTTCTGTTGAGTATATAGGGCAGGACCCTACTTTCAAACATCTAACTTACAAACGACTCCTACTTGCAAACGGAAGGAGACAACAGGAAGTGAGATGAAATCTACCCCTAGGAAGGGAAATTCTCTCCTGTAAGAGTTAATATGGGAAAACAATTTCTCCTTTCCACTGATGCTTTCCAATCCTTGTTCCACAAAAAACCCAAATTTTCAAAAAACATTTTTCATTGGGACAAAAAGTGAGGTGAAATCTTCTGAAGAGGAGGAAAGACAGCAAACAAATGTCACAGGGGTGATAACCCTTCCCTATGTTTTCCAAAAAGCTTAAAAAAGATTTTTTGGCTGGAGCTAAACGCTTTAAAAATGTACCCGTTCAAAATTACAAAGAGATTCTACTTAACAACAAACCTACAGTCCCTGTCTTGTTTGCACCGCCTGTATACTGCTGTTCAGAGTATATAGGGCCTTTCCTTATTTTAATTTGGGTGCGGGGTTCCCCTTAATATCCATACAAGACCCAAAGGGCCTGGTAATGGACTGGGGGGTACCCATGCCGTTTGTCTCACTGATTTTCATCCATATTGCCATGACCCGACATGACATTAAACCCGCAAGCAGTTTTAAATGAGATTTTTTCCTTTAAAAATGACATTTGGTGCAGGGACTGTTCTAAACACGGGAAACACGAGCCACTTAACAGGCCTACTATAGACACACCCCAGGTACGATATTTAAAGGAATATTTCACTTTTTTTTTTTTACTTTAAGCATCATTAAAATCACTGCTCCCGAAAAAACGGCCGTTTTTAAAAGTTTTTTTTGCATTGATACATGTCCCCTGGGGTAGGACCCGGGTCCCCAAAACCTTTTTAGGACAATACCATGCAAATTAGCCTTTAAAATGAGCACTTTTGATTTTGAACGTTCGAGTCCCATAGACGTCAATGGGGTTCTAACGTTCGTGCGAACTTTCGGTCCGTTCGCAGGTTCTGGTCCGAACCGGGGGGTGTTCGGCTCATCCCTAGTACCAATGTAGGAGATTTCCATGCCTTGGCCACTGTTTGTTTTGCAGCCATTATTATTTGGATCATAAGTTTGAATTGAGAGAGTGTTAACCATTCCGGTTTTAGATTAAGTAAAGTTAAATATGGATCTGGTTGTATTATTTTTTTAAATATTTTAGATGCAATCACGAAGACTTCCTTCCAGAAGGTTTGGATTACTGGGCACGTCCACCATATGTGTAAATATGTGCCTATTTCTGGGCATCCTCGAAAACAAAGAGCTGAGGTATTAGGTGAATATTTTGCCACTCTAGCGGGTACAAGGTACCAGCGAGTTAGGACTTTATAATTTGTCTCCAGTGCTAAGATGTTGGGTGAAGATGACTTAGATGTGAGCCATATGTTAGACCAGTCCGTGTCTTCTAAAGTTCGTCCCAGGTCCTCCTCCCACCTCTGAACGTAAGAGGGTCTATTAAGATTTGCTACTCCATATAATTGATAATAAAGTGATGAAATTGTACCTTTAGCAAATGGATCTTTTGTACAGATTGATTCAAAAATGGATAATTGGGATAATGGTGTATCCCCCTTTAGGAATGGTGTATAGAAATTTTTGATTTGGAGATATCTAAATATCTCAGAGTTTGGTAGATCATATTTTTCTCTAAGCGATGGGAATGAAAGGAATGATTTAGATGCTATGAAGTCATTTAGTGTCTGAATGCCTGATGTTGTCCAAGCTTTAAAAGAATTTGGGTAGATCCATGCCGGATAAAAGGCCGGATTTCTGATAAAAGAAAGGAGAGGATTGTGTGGAGATTGTAACTGATATTTGGATTTTAATTTATCCCAGAGAGATAAGAAGTGTTTAGTTATGGGATTATGAATTTTAAAGCGGTCTTTAGGATCAAGCCATAATAAATTTGATATTAATAGAGGGTCATTTTCTGAAGCCTCTATAAATACCCATAATGGGATTTCCTGTTTTGCATGGTATTTGGACAGACTGGCCAAATGTGCTGCTCTGTAGTAGTTAGTAAAATTAGGGTATCCCAGGCCTCCTTTATTTTTGGGAAGATGTAGTGTGTGTATAGGTATACGTGGTTTAGAAGAGCCCCATATAAACGAAGTTGCTCTTTTTTGTACTATTCTCAAAAAATAGGAAGGAATTGGAATAGGGAGGACTCTGAATAGATAAAGCAATTTGGGTAGAATAGTCATTTTGATTGCATTAATCTTCCCTATCCAATATAAAGGAAGTTGCGACCATTGTTTTATTAAATTTGTGATCTGTCTTAATACAGGAGGATAATTGGTTGAGAATAAGTCAGAATGAGATGCTGTTAAATGAATTCCAAGATATGGGATTGATTTTTCTGCCCATGTGAATGGGAGTGCAGCCCTAGCCGGGATCAATTCCATGTTTGTGAGTGAAATATTAAGCACTAGGCATTTCTTAGGATTAATCATAAGGCCGGATAGGGCTGCAAACCCATCAAGAGCTGGTATTAAGTTAGGACCAGAGACCTGTGGTGATGATAGAAAAAGTAATATATCGTCTGCAAATATACATAATTTGTGTGTAATACCTCCTACTTCAATGCCAGTTATAGTTTGGTTTGTTCTGATGTATTGGGCCATGGGTTCGAGTATAAGGGCAAATAATAAGGGAGATAATGGGCAACCCTGTTGGGTACCTCTTTCGATATTAAAGGCTTCAGATTTGTATCCAGCATATTTTATATAGGCTTTGGGTTTATTATATAATGCTTTGATCCATGTTAAAAAGTGGGGTCCAAAACCCCATTTTTGTAATGAATATTGCATATATTGCCAGGATACTGTGTCAAATGCCCTCTTAATATCGAGAGATAGAAAACATAAAGGGATTTTCCGTTTTTTAGCAATATGTGCCAATAACACTGCCCTGCGTATATTATCGCCTGCCTGTCTATTTGGCATGAAGCCTACTTGATCTCTATGTATTAATTTTCCTATAATGCTATTGAGGCGTTTTGCTATTATTTTTGCTAATAATTTACTATCGAGGTTTAACAGAGAGATAGGCCGATAATTCACACAGGAAGTATCATCAGGAAGGGGTTTTGGGATCATACAAACAATTGCCATTAGTGTTTCTTGCCGAAAAGAATGTCCATCTAGAAGTTTGTTAAAAGTTTCAGTGAGAATGGGAGAGAGTATTTCTGAGAATGTTTTATAGTATAAAGCCGAGTAGCCGTCTGGGCCTGGTCTTTTAAGTTTTAGGTCTTTTATGGCGTTAGCAACTTCATCTATAGTTATAGGCTCATCCAAACTGCTTTTTTGATTCTGAGATAACTCAGGTAAGGTTATTTTTGAGAAGAAGGATTCAGCCTCTGTAGGATTAAATTCATTGTTTGTCTTGTATAAAGTTGCGAGATGTGAGTGAAATTTATGGACTATTTTAACTGGATTACAAGTGTAAACATTTTTTGATAATTTCAAACGTATTGGTTTGAAAGATTTGTTAGTTGAATTTAATGCCCGAGCCAAATATGTACCTGGTTTGTTTGTATTCATGTAGAAATTGTGTTTGGAGCGTTTGAGGGATTTATCAACTGACTCAGTGAGAAATAGATCGTATTCCAATCTAGATTTTTCCAGATGAGATTTTGTACTCTGAGATGGATTATTTTGAAATGATATGTAGGCTGCATTAAAATTGAGTTCTAGTTTTTTTGCTAGATTTTTGCGTTCCCGTTTAAATAGTGCCATTTGTCTTTGTATTGTACCACGCAAGACAGGCTTATGAGCTTCCCACAGTGTTATTGGGGAGATGTCTGTTGTATTATTAATTGATATGTATTCCTTTAAAGCTTGTTCAATGGCCATCTGATGTAGTGGGTGTTTGAGCATTATGTCCGGTAAGTACCACGTTGGGTCATGCGCTTTTGGTATGGCTGAGGCTATAGTAGTGTATACTGCATTATGGTCAGACCACGGAATCGGAATTATATCTGATGCAATAATTTCTGGTATCATTCCTATTGTTAGAAAAATATGATCTATTCTGGTGAAGGTTTGATGAGGGTGCGAGAAATAAGTGAATTTCTTTTTCATTGGGTTACTTTCTCTCCATGAATCTACCAGATTGTATTTGGAAAGAAGTTGAGAAAAAGGTAATCTAGAGGTTATTTTGGATGGTGTAAAAGGTGATTTATCTAGAAATGGGAGGAGGACCTGGTTCGAATCCCCACACATTATCACTGTTCCTATTTTGTGTGTATTAATCACTTGTAATATATGTGAGAGGAATGGTGTAGGTTGTTTGTTAGGAGCGTAGTAGGAAATCACCGTGATTGCTGTATCCATTATATAACCCATGAGTATCAGGTATCTACCTTCTGGGTCTTTAATTTTTGATGATAAGGTGAATGGTGTGGATCGGTGAAATGCAATTAGAGTTCCCCTTTGCTTGGTACAGGCAGAAGCCATGTAAATTTGTTGATAAAAAAGGAGAAATATATTTTGGAGTAGAATCTTTGGTGAAGTGTGTTTCTTGGAGGCATACTATGTGAGCCTTCTTGTTATGGAAAGTACGGAAGGCTTTGGTCCTTTTTTGAGGGACATTTATTCCCTGAACATTCAGGGAAAGTATATTCAGTGGTGCCATGGCAATAGATCAAATAGTTTTGACTTACTTTTTGTTATGCAGAGCTGACTGCGCAGATCAACCTGTGTGGACTGAAGAGATGAATAGATAGAAAAGAAACCAGTGAATTCTGGAGAGTAAACAAAAAACATATGAGATTAGATGATACATTGTATAAATTATTTTTTGCAAGTAATCACAATTTACCCGTGAAAGAGAATAAATATCTCTCTCAGGGGAATAAGTGCCTTCGTCACACTCCCACATAATATGGTTGGGAGAATGAGGAGGGCTAATGGGGGTACACGGATCTTCCGCTTACAGGAGAGAAGTGCTATGTCAAAAGACATCAAAATGATGTTTCATTAATTGGAGTGCAGAATATAGTTTTTGTTGAAATTATTTATTCCAGGGTGGTTGTATATGGTTAGTCTTGCCCTAGGCTAAATAATTCAGTTAGAAAGGTACTGTTAATAACTTTGGTATTGATGAAGATAGTTTGAATTATTTTGGGATTTTAACCCTTTTAGAGTAAACAATTACATATTTTATTCATACGTAACTGTTTAGATATGTTAACTCATAAAATTGAGGTTGTATTGCTTCAGATTAGAATAAACAAAAACATAATTCTAGGAACTAGTTAGGTAATAATATATTTGTTTTAAGAAAAGAAAGAAAAAGCTTCCATTACTTCTGGATTATTGAACATATTTGTCCTAAAAAGTAATAAATCTATTGTTATTACCTGATAATATATAACTGAACAAGAATTTCCTTATTTCACTTATATATTCTAAGGCTATATGAATCAGAAGTAATAAGAAATATAACTGGAATGTAACATGATCCCACACAGTGTGTGACTATCAGAATGCAGTTACATTCAGTTAAAAATATAGGTTTTTTATAGAGAACCATCTCTTAGTATAATAAATGAAGAGATATCAGGAATTAGGATGTCAGTCCATTGAATCTTCTTGGTCCATGGATGATGTGGCATAACGGCCTCTTTTGTGAGAATGATGATTCCCATTTTGTTCTGAAATTTTCTGGGTGCTGCCTGAAGGTGAAGATGATGCCATTCTTCTGCGTGTGGGAGTGTTGCTGCTTGTGGGTTCTGTCAGATTTAATTTGAAAAGGGTTTGTTGTAGTTCATCTGCTGATCTGCTTCTGTAAATTGTACCTTGGTAGTTAAATCTGACTGAAAAGGGGGCGCATGCGCGGCGCAGAGGAAGATGGACGCCTGATACAGTAGCTCCGCTACACCCGGGACTCTATAGGCTTCCTGAGGGCCATAGACAGCACAAATTTCATTATTTTCTGCACCCCTCAAGCCACATATGCCTGGTGCATGCCGTCGAAGCGAGGGAAATCTCGGGGCTCCTCTCAGAATACTTTAACCCACTATCTCCTCCGCACGCGGGACCGCTACAGCATGGCCCAAGATGGCGCCGCGGGAAGAGGGAACTCTCCGGCTCCATCCACTCCACCGCAGCCGGACCTCTCTCCTCACAAACACAGTTCAAGTGAGTACCACTCCACCCTTTCTAAGGCGGACTTGGACAGTAGTCTGGAAGCCATGTACACAAGATTGGCATCCAAATTCCAAACGGAGCTGCATAAAACCTCCCATACTCTGTCCCAAGAGATAGCGGCCCTGGGCTCACGCACTGAGCTACTCGAGACCAAACATGACGAGCTAGCCCTGGCTTATAATGACCTCAGTCGCGACCATGAATCTCTATCTCTGGCCCTCAATACCATACAAGCCCAAGTCGAAGATCTCGACAATAGAAATAGACGTAATAATTTGAGGCTCAGAGGCATCCCCGAATCTGAGACAGAACTAATCCCTACGGTGATCCGTTTATTCAAGTCACTTCTCCCTGACCACGAATCTGCAGCCTTCAAATGCGATCGTATCCATAGGGCTCTCCGTCCTAAACCACCTGATGACAAGCCTCCCAGGGATGTAGTCCTGTGTATGAAGGACTTCCTCATCAAAGAAGAAATCCTGAGAGCTGCTCGTAACAATCAACGCATCACTCTGGATAACCACGTTATTCAGATTTACCCAGATATTTCCCCGGCAACTCTAGACAGACGCAGAGGCCTGAAGGAGATCACTACAGCACTACAGTCTGCACGCATTCGTTACAGATGGGGATTCCCGTTCAAACTACTGGTCCCCCATAATGGTACCACGTTCGCCGCTTCCTCTCTCCGTGAGGGCCAAGAAATCCTGGTGAAGCTCGGCCTCCTGGATGCTGCTGTGTTACGCCGCCTTCCTTCAACACCCCGTCCGGCTCCCATCTGGCAAACCCCTCCGCCTAGGAGAGACAGAAGGAGGATTCGTTATGAAGCCGGAGAGGGCCTCGCAGAACAACTACGCTAGTGGTTCCCGTGAGATGCTCAGCACCACAATTACTCCTTTCCTTAGGATGGTGGCCGTCCCTCGGTGCCGCGATATGTTCTCCCCACCCAGCAAAGTAACCCCCTTTTTTTTCCCCTTTTTTTTTTTATATACATCCTTGTACCTTGGGCACTGTAAGCCCCGTTGACTACACACTCTGCAACCCCACTTAGGTGAGCTGCAGCCTTGCTGGGTTCGAGACCTAGTTGTCTCGCTTGTGAATTATTTGTTTTTTTTTTGATCAGGTGAAAAAGGTTTTTTTTTTACAGAACCTTCACTGATCCAGTTTTGAATGTTTGACTTTATGTCCTTTTCTAGTTGCCTGAATCTAGGCCTTTTTTCCTTTCTGATTTTCTATTTTTTTCTAGAATTTTTCCTTTTTCGTTTTTTTGGTCAGTCAATTCAATACCTAATGCTCAGACTCTCTGTAAATATTGCTGAAGATCCTTATGTATTTAAGATTCACATCTGTATATGCTATGGTTGCATTTTATTTAATATTGTAATGGTGGTACCCCTGCTTGTCTTCCTATTCCGTAACTTACAAGCTCAGCTTACCCTCTGTGTAAACTTTACAATAAACTCTCTCAGCTGTGATAGTTCGACTATGATAAATCATGGTTATCACATGTATTTCCCATAATGTGAAGGGATTCAACTCCCCGATCAAGAGACGCAAAGCTTTTGATCAATACAATCATCTTGGCGCTAAGATTCTCCTAATTCAGGAGACTCATTTCTCACATACCTCACACCCAAAATTCCTTCACAGGAATTTTCCCCAAGCATTTTATTCACTTCACTCAACCAAAAGCAGGGGTGCCGCCATATTATTACATGCCTCCTTACCTATGGAGGTAAAGCAATGTCATAAAGACAAGGATAGCAGGTTCGTTATTATTAAAGGGTTGATCCACAACAAG
Organism: Aquarana catesbeiana; assembly: GCF_042186555.1. Lineage (NCBI taxonomy): Eukaryota > Metazoa > Chordata > Amphibia > Anura > Ranidae > Aquarana > Aquarana catesbeiana. The sequence goes on along the minus strand of NC_133325.1, from coordinate 248,986,873 downwards.
GAAATAACTATAGCAAGTGTTTACGCCCCTAATGACGCCCCTGCATCCTTTTTCAAATCCTTCTTTGACAAGTTGGTTTCTTTGAACTCGCCTCATATGATAATAGGAGGTGACTTCAACTTAGTTGCTAACCCAACACTGGATAGATCCTCCTCCACGATCTCGTCTAAAGCCTTCCCGAGGTCTCTTTCACAAGGTCTGGCTGACCACCAGTTGATAGATACCTGGAGAACGCATAACATGGGACTAAAAGAATACACCTTCTACTCGCATCCACATAATAGTTATGCTAGGTTGGACTATATTTATACTACCCCTATCATTTTAGCCAACTCATCGTCTGCCACAATCCATCCTTGTGTCTGGTCAGATCATCATGTCACCTCTTTCACTACACAATTTATAGGCCTCGCTCCCACCCCACACACTTGGAGATTGAATGAAGCTTTGCTCTCGGATTTAGTGGCTGAATCCGAGACAGCCAAGTCCATTGAGGAGTACTTTTCCATCAATGATCTCCCAGAAACCCCACCTGCTATAGTATGGTCTGCCCATAAGGCAGTTATAAGGGGAAAACTTATCAGCATTGCCTCTTCCCATAATAAGATGCATAGACAAAAAATCCTTGACCTCACGACAGAATTGGATCGTTTATATAAAAACACCGCTTTGTTAGGCTTGGAATCCACCAGGAAAACTATAGATCAAAAGAGTCTAGAATTAAACTCTCTCCTATCCTCCAAGACTGAGAAAGACTTTAGATGGTCCAAAGCCAAATTTCTGCTGCATAACAATTCCACTACAACTCTTTTCGCTAGGAAACTTAACCAAGCCTCCCACCCCACACATGTATACAAATTAACCTCTATAGCGGGTCATTCCACCTCTCATCCTAAGGAAGTACTTCACATTTTTGAACGCTTCTATTCCTCCCTCTTAGCACCAGTTCAAACCCCTCCCACTAATACCGAAGAAACTTGGTTTCAAAATGTCCCCATACCTTCCCTTTCCCCTTCACAAACAGAGAAACTTAACGCCCCCATTACTACTTCAGAAGTGCTTAGAGTAATTAAATCCCTTAAGGTGGGCTCTGCCCCCGGCCCCGATGGCTTTTCGGCCATATATTATAAAAAATTCGCCACACTTCTAACCCCCAGCTTAGTACAGTTATTTAACTGGGTCCTACAAGGGGGTAGTTTCCCAGATGAGATGTTATTGGCAAACATGTCCTTGATCCCCAAACCTAACAAAAATCATTTACTTCCCCAAAACTATAGACCAATTTCGGTCATGAATAATGACTTAAAGATTTTTAGTAGAATTCTAGCGGATAGGTTGGCTTCTATCATTTCCTCCCTTATCTCCCCCTTTCAATCAGGATTTATACCCCATAGATTTATAACTGATAACATCAGACTAGCTTCCAACATAATTCAAGATGCAAACCAGACCTCCAGGAGACTCTTCATGCTCAGCCTTGACATACATAAGGCGTTTGATAGCGTCTCCTGGAACTACCTTTCCATCCTTCTGCAGCGTATGGGCTTCTGCAATGAATTTTTGCACGGGTTTCATGCCCTTTATATCAATCCCAAAACTCGTATTAAGATTCCGGGCTGTTACTCTGAATTTTTTTCAGTTGGCCGGGGCACTAGACAGGGGTGTCCACTTTCCCCCCTGATTTTTGCCCTTGCCCTGGAACCCCTAGCCATTGCCATACTCACCAATCAAAATATTTCAGGGTATTCAAAAGGTGCCTCTACATACAAATTCTGTATGTACGCAGATGATGTCCTCATGTTCCTGACCAACCCCCTTATCTCCCTCCCTAATCTCCTTCAGACCCTATCAGATTTTGCTGGAGTCTCTGGTCTTAAGATCAATGTCACAAAATCGGTAGCTCTTCCGGTTGGATTTTCTCCAACGGAACTCCATCACCTTAAAGACACCTTTCATTTTACGTGGGCAGATACCCACCTATCCTATCTGGGCATTTGTTTGACAGGAGAGTTCAGCAAACTTTTTGAATTTAACTATCCACCTATGATTTCCAAACTGAAAAAGACTCTGAAAATGTGGTCCCAACTTCACATCTCCTTTATGGGTAGAATTACAGCCCTCAGGATGGTGATCCTCCCCAGGTTACTCTATCTCTTTAGATCCCTCCCAATTAGAGTTTCCAAATCATATCTGCTGAACCTTCAGGCACAACTTAATAAATTTATTTGGCAGGACAAACCCTCCAGATTTGCTAGAGACACCCTCTATTGTTCTGCTAGAAGCGGGGGATTGGGGGTCCCTCGAATTTGGCTTTATTACCTGGCCAGCAGATATGCTCAGCAAGCCCAATGGAATATTCGCAACTCTAAGGTCCCGTGGGTCAAATTTGAACAAGACTCTATTTTTCCCCTATTTCTCCCTGGGATAATGTGGACCTCTTTCCCCTCCCTGCCAGATATTTCCTCCAAGAATTTGGTAGTGTCTCTGGGGCTAAAACTTTGGAACTCTTACAAACATAGGTTCAGTCTTTCTACCCAGTCCCCTCAGGGTGCCTCCTTTCTCGGTGACCCTAGATTCCCTTCAGCTTACTATCACCCTGAGTCATTCCAAGAATGGACACAACACAACTTAATTACTCTGGGCGATTTCCAGGTTAACTCCAAATTCACCACATTCTCGTCATTAAAAACCAGATTTAATATTCCAGACAGGGAATTTTTTCGCTTCCTTCAAATACGTCACTTTTTTCAACAACACTACCCTACCCCCTTGGGGGCTGCCACGTCTTTGTATGAGGATCTATGCCGTGAGACCCCCCGTCAGCGGGGTCTCATCTCACTGATCTATAAACTCTTAGTGGCAGCCGTAGATGTCCCGTCCCTGAAATATAGGTCTCAATGGGACCAAGAACTAAACCTTGACCGGGACGCTTTGGACTGGGAGAGAGGTTGGTTAAATATACGCAAATGTACCAAATCCCTAGCCGTTAGGGAGACGGCTATAAAGCTAACGACGAGATGGTACTATACCCCATCCCGCATTCACAGAATATACCCACAAACATCCCCTAGATGTTTCCGGGGATGTGCACTTTTGGGTTCATATATGCACATTTTCTGGGATTGTGAAAAACTTCAACCTACTTGGAGAGAGGTCTTTAAGCTGGTGGATAGACTGGTGGGTCACCCCATTAGTCTCACTCACCTCCACTGCATCTTTTTCCAAGATATTCCTGAAATTCCAAAACCTCTCCTTAGGTTAATTCACTCAATATGTATAGCTACGATCTGGTGCACAGCTCTTCACTGGAAGTCCGCTACTGTTCCATTCGCGCAAATTATGGCACGTATTGATTGTATGATGATATCCGAGCAAATATTTCACACACTACATGATTCTACCCCTGCATACAATGCCAAATGGAATCCATGGTTCTTATTAAGGCTTCAGGATTGAGCACTCCTGACCAAATTATTGTTTCTGGTATGATTTCCCCCCCCTTTTTTTTTTTTTTTTTTTTTCTCCTTCTTTCTTCTTAGTTTTATAAGTATTACACACCCAACTCTTAGGGTATAACTTCTTCTTTGTGGTAATTTCTGTAGTCCAAGAGAATGTTGAGTTTACTAAATAGTTCTTAACGTGATAGACCACTTTGTACCCTATTTTCTCATGACATATATTGTACCCTGAAAGTATTGAATATCCTCATTCAATGTATGCAAATTTTTTTTGTTTCTTTAATAAAATCTTTTGAAAACAAAAAAAATCTGACTGAAAAGGGGAAGCCCCATTGATACATAATGTTGTGGCGTTGCAGTTCCATTAGTTGGGGTTTCATGGATCGTCTTTTAGTAATAGTAAGTTGGGACAGGTCAGCAAAAATTTGATAATTGTGTCCTTGAAAGTTAAGTTCCTTTTTTTCTCTTGCAGCAATTAGTATTTGTTCTTTCGTTCTGTAATAATGAAATTTTATGGTTATATCACGTGGGGGTCCATCTTTCTTTTTGGCTGTGAGGGCTCTGTGTACTCTGTCCAGTTCTAAACGTTCAATAGGGATATCTGGCTTTAGTTCTTGTAATAGAGCAGTAATAGTAGATTGCAGGTCTGTCACAGTTTCAGGTATTCCCCTTATGCGTAAGTTTGAACGTCTGGCTCTATTTTCGTAATCTTCTAGCTTAGTTTGAAGTATTAAATTCTCTTTTTTTAATTGTTCCAATTCTGTTATATTTTCTTGGGTTGTAATTTCAATTTCATCCATTTTTATTTCTAAGGCTGTGGTGCGGTTTCCCAGCTCTCTTATTTCTTTGGTTAGGCTTTTTGTTATTTGGTCTGAGGTTTGTTTTAAAGCCTTATGAAGCATCTTTTCAAATTGTAATAATATTACTGGGGATACTGAGGAGGCTTGTGGAGAAGTTTGTGAGAGGATTTGTTCTGTATCTGACTCAAATGGAGAGTCTTGCTGTGACATTTTCTGTCTGTGAGAGCGCCCTGATGCTGTATCTTGTGAGGTGACTGGAGCTGCTTCAGCTGCAGTGAGTGCCTGTGAGCTCTTTGTGAGGTGATTTTTATTTCTGCCACGGTTTCCTCCCAGTACCATATTTCCTGCCCAAACTTTCACAGTTTGTTCCCTGGGGCAAAAAGGTTCAAATGGATACCTTTTGAGCCTGCAGGCTCCGCTTTGTCCTTCTCTTCTCTCCTCAGCGGTATGGAGCTCTAACAATGCATGTCTGCTCCGCTAGGCTCCGCCTCCTGCCCTCCTATGTAATTTCATTCTCAATCACGTGGCTCACAGTACCAATCTCTTCACCCTATGGGAGGCTTCCTAAATTTTTCTTTTGTTCTGATATCACCTTTATTTTTTAGTGATTCTTGAGTTTGGTTTTGCTATGGCGAAATAAAAAAAAAAGAGGGGACTATGGGAAACATTATATGGAGAACATTTAAAAATATTGATATAGAATATTAAAGCTTCCCTATAGCATTTTGGGGATTGGGCCAAGTTCCAACAATTCTGTTTCTTTTTTTTTTCTCTTTCGACATTGGATCATTGTTTTGTATAAATTTATGTCATTGTAGCTATTACCAACTAGGACAATAGTAACAGTAGCACCAGGGTTTAGCAACAGTCATATGACTATTTTCTTTGTATATATGACACACAATCCTTTCTACAGTCCTTATATATGGCAGTCATTGTATGTGGTCATTGGTCATTTTTGTTTTTGGTGGTCAGTTTTCTTTTTTGTGCCATAACTAAGTTCAAAGAGCATTGATTTAATATCATATAGATATACTGGGACTTGTGAGACTCCATGATTGGCAAATAGCAGGGAATATAGTACAATTGTACTTAAGAGTAATTTTGCTTGATTGTTCCTGGGGCCACAAGTAACTGGTGACATCACACTTATCCGTATTCTAAAATCAAGTTATTTTTGTCTGCATAGTTGACATTGCCTAATTTGCAGTGAGACCTCTTAAAGTTATGACCTCTTCCATAGCCTGCTAAAGACAGGACTCGTATAGTAGCTACACACGGTAGCCTAGGACGGAGCTATATGCACAAAAGTTTGGCACCAGCCAAGGTTAGCCCCTCAGGGTTGGTATAACTGAACACAATTTTAGTAAAAGCAGTTAGAGGTGAGTTGCAATGGCAACAAGATCCCCCTGGACACTTGAAGGGTCATACACGCACACAGTGGTATTCAGCAGAAGGCGGTGCAGAATTACTTGCAGGCATAGGACAATGGAGGAAGAAAAATGGGGGATGGAAATCAGACATAATTGATAATTAACGTGTCAATGGGAAAGGGTCATTATTATGTTGCAGTATATCTATAACAATTCTAATCAAAGGTCCTTAATACTCAGAATGACAAGATGAGCATTCATTTGAATGCATATGTCTTAAAAGTACTCATGTTTTTCTTTCTCTACCCTTGTCCATATTAATAATGTATAATCTCAGAAAGCCAGGAACGCTGGTCCAAAGGCTATTACTGTATGCGATATCCACTTGTAATCACCATGGAAAGCTGTCCCAGAAGCAAGGACAACATGACCAGATTGGCATTATTGACTTTCGTACTTTTTTTATTGAGCTGTTGAGAACAAGGATCCTCATGTTTTTTTTTTTCTCTTCTTGTTTTTTTTTTTGGTGTTTTGTCTCTTATGATTCTTATTTTGGACTTATTACATCCATAACAAGTGATGACTACTGATACTGGGATCCAGAAATGTGGATTGTAGAGATGGAGAGTTTAAAAGTTTTTTTTTCAAAGAGTTTTTATTTCAGAAAGCAAAGCAAAAAGTTCCAAATATTAAAGGAGATTACCCATAAACCATTATTTTATGTGTGGCCTTAGTTTTCACTGGCCACAATGGGCCGACTGTTACATAGGATTTATGTGAAATCTCCAATAACAGCTGTAAATAATATTGCAATTAGAAATATATTTCAGTTAGAAGGAAATATATTCAAAGTATTGAGTGTTGTGTTGGTGTTACGGTAATTAGTTCAACTTCAAAGGTTGGCCTTTTGCTTTCCCTGATAACATCTCACCTGGGTAGTAAATTTTGACTCATCCAATCAGGCTATGCCAAATATACATTTACTAGGTACAGTGATCAATTAGGGAGAATTATATTAGCCACAGTAAAGAAAGGAGGGGGGTATATAATGCTTTGTGACCAAGCTAAGTCCCTCTTTGGTGAGGGGTCAGAAAGCAGTCATCATGGGCAAACCTGAAGTTAACAAGTAATCTGACACTATACTTGCATCTTATATTGTATTATAAATATGGTTGCTGTGGGTAATTTGTAAATATCATGTAAGCTTGGGGACCTACACTGTACATTGTGTTGTAAATACTGTCTGGTGTGTAATTTTATATATTATGTAACCCAATCAATAAATGTGTATTGCGGATGGAACTACCTCTTTTGTGTAAGATCTCTCAGATCGGGTGGCCTGAATCCGGTCTAAGATGGACGCTTAAACTGCTAGCTCCGGTTCACTGAGGTAAAGATACCAGACTACAGAGAACATCCAGCGATCACAGGATAAGTAACACACCCAGGAGTACCTCTGCAACACGATACTGCTCTCCCAGAGACACAGACACTCAGCCAAACCGCAGTATACCAGAGATATTCCGGCCGAGGCTTCAGGGAGACACGCCACCATCACAGGCCTCTTTCCTCATGTCCCACTCAGACAGCCGAGAGCAGCACAGGAACAGAAGCCGCAGCCCTCCTCCTTCACACAGGATGCAGGCAGCCTCAGCGCTAAATCTAGCGGACTTTCACACAGTGGCAGCAGACATTAAAAATACACTGTCTGCTGCCATTTCTGACCTACGATCAGACATACAAGCAATGTCCCTGAGAATGGAAGGGGTAGAGAAGACTCAAGCCCGCCATGATGCCTTGCTGTGCCACGTACAGCAAGTGACAGAATCGCATGCAGTCCACCTCAGAGACATAAACAGACACATGGAGGATCTGGACAATCGTGGGAGATGCCACAACTTAAGGATAAGAGGACTCGCTGAATCAATTGACTCTGCCCAGCTTTCATGCACGGTTACTGCCCTCTTTAATGAACTTCTAGAAAGACCCCCAGATACCCCTAAAGCTATGGAACGCATCCATAGAGCGTTACGTCTGAGAGGAAGGGCTACTGACCCACCCAGGGACATAATCTGCTGCCTGACTGATTTTGTCCTGAAGGAAGAAATCCTCCGCAAAGCTAGGGGCCGCATAAGCTTCTCCTTCCAAGGTTCTGACATCAAACTATTCCAAGATTTATCTAACATAACTCTCCAGAGGAGAAGAGAAATGAGACCCATGCTTGATATATTGAGAGCTAGAAATATAAATTATCGCTGGAAGTTTCCTTTTTGCCTGTCAGCTTCCCACAATGGTCATACTGCACACCTCAGAGTACCAGAAGACCTAGAATCTTTCTGTACTGCGCTTAACATTCCATCAGTGGACCCACCAGGTTGGTACAGTGACTTCCGTCTCCCTCCACTCTGCAGAGCCACCTCTATGGATGGCATCACTGAAGCGGGAAACTTCAGCATCCAACGCTGCCGCACACATCCCCCATCCTCACCGGCCAAGACAGCGGGGATCCCAAAAAATTGCAGTTCTATGGCATCCCCAGATCACCGCAGAGCTCACCACTTGTGAACGTGATTAATTACCTACCTCTTCAATCGGTGGTCAAAATCTGGAAATAATAAGTTAGAGAAAGAAATATTCCACGGTTAGCAAAATGTATTTTTCACATAAAGTTACCTCAGAATATCTAGCCATGGTTCACTTGCCCAATGGTAGCCCTGCTGTATGTTAATGAAGAACCATATATGTACCATACTGGACATGAGCATATGTGCCTTATATCACCAGGAATTCAGAAGAAGAATGAATGATTCCTCCACTCCTTCATTACGCCATCCGGATCTGCACACCCCCACGGAACATCACCGCAACAGGCAAAGAAATGGAGCACAGATGGTTTCAAGTGACTACCTCTCCCTTGCTACACTCCAGGAACTGGAAATACTAGTAAAACCTCAGATGCCGATCGAAATCTTCAAATACTCAACCACCTCCCCTTTTTTATGCTTTCCATTCTCTCTGCTGTTTGAACTGGGGGTGGATTTGTTGCTTTCCTTTTTTTTTTTCTTTATTTTCACAGACTTTACAACTGTCCACTACAGCGTAAGAAGATATACCCTCACATAAGGTAACCAGTACTGAATGTTTCTCATCCCTCAGACAGGAAAGAACATGCCAACTAGCATCACTAATCCCCCGCTATGTACTGCCACTATTTCTCCTAGCGGTAAACTATCAGAACGACAAGAGTTGGGTCAGAAAGATAATGTCATGCTTGAAAATATATCAAATGCATGTGTTATGGGAACACAGATGATAGTGGCATTCTCCTTTATAGACTATAGAACCCTTCATGGGACTGATGAATTGGAGCTATCACACACTTAAATAAACTCTTTACAGTAAACATAGAAGAACTAAAATCTTTTACAAAACCTTTTCCTAATAACTCTTCACTCTGTCTTACTGCCGCCATCATCTGACATCATTCGACCTTTTATTTCTCCCATACCTGGAACACAAGCGTGCTCCCACAAGATTCACTCCCCTCACCGCCCGACACTAATGTTAATATTAATATTGAGCCCATACCGCTCTAATACCATGAGCACTTAGCCTGTTAGATGCAAAAGACCTCAAGACAAACTTCCCATACTCACTAAAAGTTCCTCAAGCAGATCTGCTATGCCCATTACAGACATGTTAATCCCAAAGTTGGGAACTGATACCAGGGACATCGATCCACAGCCCCCCACCTTCCCACCTCTCTCTGGGGTTACCATCATAGAGCAATATAAAATATGTTGGTGCGCTTATCAAACTCTCCCCATCTGTTGGAGTGGTGCTTGTATATAAAATCCTAAACCATAAAAAATACCCTGATATCACAATCAGTAAAGTGAATAAGTGCAAATAAATAATTCAAATCAATAAAGTGAATGGATGCAAATAAATGCATCAAAGACCTATAAGGGAACACTTATCCCTGGATATATGTTGATGAAAGAAATAAAAATAAAAAAGCATTTAATAGTGTCTGTTTTTGTTAATCTAGCTGAGGTCTAAATGTCCAGTCAAATGCCTTTGATGAACTTGCTTATATTTCAGTTATCACAGATCACAGTTGCATGATGAATTACATTTGCAAGGTGATGATTCACATAAAGATAAAAGAAAAAACATCATTGTGCAGTGTTTTTAAATGCTACAAAAGTGGGCAATCAATGTAATCCACTCACACATTCGCAGTAGCTGTATCGCTTTTGTTACAATGGTCAGACAGCTTCACCGCTCATACAGCTATCACTGTGTTTGCCGAACACTATGCAATTACTTCACTGACTCCTCATCTCTGCGGACCCTCGCCTCCAAAATTGCATACCTTTACTGGGAGGAGATCTCAATGTTCCCCTCGATCCTCTCCTAGTTACATCTTCAGGAACATCCAGTCTACCATATAGGGCACTATGCCAAATAAAATTGAGTATCCAATCTCTTCTTCTTAATGACACATGGCGCACCCTCAGACCACAAGAAAAGGATTGTACCTTTTTTCAGCACCACATAAAAAATACTCCAGACTGGACTATCTGTTTCTCACTCAGAGAGATCTTCCTCTACTATCGAATGCGACAATCGAACCTATGACCATATTGGATCACCATCCAATTACGATAACACTGACCTTCCCTGACGAAATCACACATACCAATATTTGGAGACTAGATCCTATGATACTGACAGACAAAACCAGAGTCTCAACTTTTAACAAATGTCTAAACGATTACTTTCGAGAAAATGACACACCAGAGATCTCCAGTCTAACCCAATGGGAAGCACACAAGTGTGTGATAAGAGGCAGACTTCTCTCAATGGCAGCGACAATTTAAAAAGAAAAACAATAATATCTCGCAGTCCTATTTCATAAACTCAAGACATTAGAGGCCCACCACAAACAGACCATGGCCAACAATCCTACCAGGACCTCACAGACACTCGCAAACTAATCCAGAACTGAATCGCAACACCAGGAAAAAATGTATGCTTTCTCACAAGCTTTTTTACGAATTAGGAAAGAAAAGTGGCCACTTGCTTGCCCAAGCATTGCATTAGAAGAAAGCTAAGACAATGATACATAAGATATGCTCCCCAACAGGTCAAACACACACAAGCAATACAGCTATAGCTCAGGAATTTGAGAAATTCTACACAAAACTATACAATATAGATAAGGCTAATATACCCACACCCTCTGATTAGGACCACCAAACTAAAATTGAAAAGTTCCTAGAACAGCACTGCCCCAAAAGGATTTCTCCAAAATCCTCCAACATACTAGAATGCCTGATTACTCAACAGGACGCAGTTAAAAGCCTGAAGGCCAGCAAAAGTCCAGGCCCTGACAGTCTATCCGCTGTCTACTTCAAAACATTCTTTGACACCCTTAGCACTCCCTTCTTAAAAGCTTTTAACTCCCTATCAGCATATAGACCACTCACTCCAGGAATGCTACAAGCACACATTACAATCATACCCAAGGACAACAAAGATCCATCACAACCAGCAAACTATAGGCCTATCTCATTACTGAATGTGGATATTAAGATCCTCTCCAAAATTTTAGCCAATAGACTTCTTCCACTGCTCCCATTAATCAGCTCCCGAGACCAAGTAGGTTTTGTCCCTGGAAGGGAGGCCAGGGACAACACTATAAAAGCGATCAACCTGCACCACCTCATGACATCCTCAAAACAAGCAGTTTTTTTCCCTTGCTTTAGATGCAGAGAAGGCATTCGACAGTGTGTATTGGGACTATATGGCCGCTGTCCTAAAAGCTCTGGGAATAGGCCCGCACATGTTCAATCTTATATTTTCCTTATATGCCCAACCTTCAGCCAGAATTAGAGTAAATAACACCCTGTCGAATGCCTTCCCCATATGCAACGGAACGAGACAGGGGTGTCCTCTTTCCCCCATTCTATTTGTCCTCACACTTGAGCCTCTCCTGTGTTCCATACGTCAAAGCCCAGACATAAGAGGGGTATCCACTGGCCAAAGAGAATACAAATTAGCTGCTTACGTGGACGACATACTCCTATCTCTCACACATCCGGAGATCACACTCCCAGGCCTACTCAAAGAATTTCGAAAATTTGGCCTGATATCCAACCTCAAAATTAACTTTACTAAATCCTTTGCCCTTAATGTCTCCTTGCCCTCACCCACAGTCGATCAATGCAAAACAAACTTCCCCTTTCAGTGGCAGCCAGAAGCGATCACCTATCTAGGCATACAACTACCCGCAAAACTATCCAACTTATATACAAAAAATTATTTACCAATACTAAACAAACTTACAGAAGACCTAAAAAATTAGAATAGGCCGGTGTTCACGTGGTTTGGGAGAGCTGCAATTCTAAAAATGAATGCTCTTCCATGAATCCTATATATAATGCAGACTGTTCCAATTCACGTGCCCCCGACCTTCAAATCCTACAAAACATAGCTCCCAAAAAACATCAGCTCCACCTTCCTTTGGGGGGCCGCAAACCTAGAATTAAATATGCACAGTTAGCCTTACCCAAACATCTAGGAGGCATAGGTTTGCCAGACCCTACCAACTACTACAAAGCTGTATATATGACCAGAATACTAGACTGGAATCTTCACAGAACCACAAAAGATTGGGTTAGACTGGAGGATTCTTTCACAAACCTCTCCATAGCATCATTACCTTGGATTCTAGAACGTTACTTTCCCACCGAACTGAAGCTTCATCCTTTAATCTGACCAACAATTCAAAGCTTTCACATGACTTGCAAACACTCCTCCATCTGGACAATCCAAGTCCCAATGACCCCACTCAGACTGAACCCGGATTTTCCCCCGGGCATGCACACTAACTTCTTAATGCAACACTGGACTGACGGAGAGATCCTAGACCATGACTTTTACAACCAAGAGAAAATCCTTTCAGCATCTCAACTATCTTCTAGTTTGACAAACCACAGATACCAGACTGCACATATCTCATGATCACTCATTTCTTGAGAAACCTAGAAAGGAAATTTTCCTGTTCTAGACAACTGACTCCTTTTGAACGCCTATGCTCCCAGAAAACACTGCAAACACACATGATATCAACTGCACACTCCCTTCTCTTCATAGACGGTACACATAATAATTCGACAATGTGCACTGCTTGGGAAAGAGACCTGTCTATATCTCTTTCGCCAGAAGAATGGGAAAGAATTTATCTCAACAGTCACAAGGGATCTATCAATGTGACTACACAAGAGAATGGATTCAAAATCCAAACTTGCTGGTACCGCACACCTGCCTTACTGCATAAAATTAATCCTGCAATCCAAGAGGAATGCTAGAGATGTACTGATCAACCAGGAACCCTACTTCACTTATGGTGGGATTGCCCCTCTATCCAAACGTTCTGGACAGAAGTACACAAGATAATCACATGTGTCACCGCCTACACTTTGGATAGAACCCCCGCTCAATTTCTACTACATCACTCAAGTTTACCACACAGAACATAGCATAAAATCGCTTGCGATGCACATGATCAATGCAGCAAAACAGTGCATTCCCACACACACTGGAAATCCCAGACACCCCCCTCCATCAAAGAATGGCTCGACAAAATTTACAGAATTGCTGAAATGAAAGAATTGATGCATATAGCGAGAGACTCCCCACACAAATTTAATAACAAATGGGCATGTTGGACACACTTCAGAAAAACATCAGACTCCTTTTCTCTCCAAACTAGTAAAGATTTGACATAAACTGTCCTACCATTCCACAGTGTAAATATACGCACAACTCTACTACCTTTTCTCCCATAATCCCAAACGACTATGTGAATAGGTTTGACAGATACCCATGACATTGATCAGCTGGTATGGATCTAATGTGAGCCCCCTTCTGAGGAGGGAGGCAAGAGAGACACACAGCTACCTTCATGTCACTGAATACTCCCCAAATCTTAATCATTCTGATATCTTTCTCCCCCCTACTTCTTACCACCTTTACCATACTCTCCACTTTCATAAACTCATGTCATCAGTTCCCCCATCCTCGGATACACCCGAGTCATACTCACCCCCTACACCTTCTCCACTTCCTACCCACCCACCATTCCCCAGAAGTTAATATATAACCTAAGATTAATGACCTGAACAGGATGCCACTGACAACACAACCCACTTATATCCTATCTTGAGCAAACTTAGACCGAACATCGCAGCACCATAATATTGAGAGGAGAGACAAATGATGATACCTCTGGGGTAATACATAGATACATAACTCGATCCACTCCTACTAAACCCCCAATTAAGGATTTTCCCATGAGACGTATCTAACACGGGAACCCTTACTGACATTCAGTCTCAATAAACCTCTAACTGAATATAAACATACTGTTGGTTAAAGTTACGCAATATTATTACAGTTACATGTGTGAACAATGTACTACTGTATGTCTGACTGCTTGTTTTCCCTGTTTGTGTTCATAATGTTTATGTGAAATATGTACGTTCACAACTGGTTTGTAACCTTACTTATGTGAAAACAATAAAAACTTTGAGAAAAAAAAAAAAGAAGATCTCTCAGATCTAGATATATATATGTCCACAAAACTACAATGATTGAGGTGTATGCACATATTCACAGAAACTAGGCAACACACAGGAAAAATCTATGACATGTAATAATACCCATTTCACTTATCTTTTGGAGTGTAGTTGTGGTTTACAGTATATTGGAAGAACCACGAGACAACTAAAAATTAGACTAAGAGAACACATTAACAACATCAAAAAAGGATTTAGTTATCACAGCCTATCCAACCATTTTGGATTACAGCATAATAGGGACCCCAGACAACTTAAATTCTGTGGGATAGATAAAATAGACAGACATTGGATGGGAACAAATATGAGAAGAGCCATTTGTCGAAACAAATCGAGATGGATATACCAGATGGGTACATTGATGCCCAGGGGGGTAAAGAATTTTCAATGTACACAATTTTAATTTATTTATTCAATGCAATTTAATTTATTTAGACTTATGGGGCTATTCATAACCAATAATAAAAATTTTAATAACCTATGAGTTACGATATTTATATACAAACACATTAGGGGTTATATTTAATCACTATTAGTGCCTAATTTATTAGGTTCCCTTTATAGTCATTATCCACATTTTTATGGATTCTTATGGGCATTTATATACATTCAATTGAGATAAACAATTAAATTTTTTGCGTGTTAGAAGGGTCATTGGCAATTAGGGTTGGGCTTTATGTTCGGGTCGAACATGATTTCAACTCGAACATTGGCTGTTCGCCCATTCGCTGAACAGCGAACAATTTGGGGTGTTTGCGGCAAATTCGAAAGCCGCGGAACACCCTTTAAAAGTCTATGGGAGAAATCAAAAGTGCTAATTTTAAAGGCTTATATGCATGGTATTGTCATAAAAAGTATTTGGGGACCTGAGTCCTGCCCCAGGGGACATGTATCCATGCAAAAAAAAGTTTTAAAAATGGCAGTTTTTTCGGGATCAGTGATTTTAATAATGCTTAAAGTGAAACAATAAAAGTGTAATATTCCTTTAAATTTCACACCTGGGGGGTGTCTATAGTATGCCTGTAAAGGGGCGCATGTTTCCCATGCTTAGAACAGTCTGACAGCAAAATGACATTTCTAAAGGAAAAAAAGTCATGTAAAACTACTATCGCTACTATCACTACTAACTACTATAAAACTACTATCGCTAGTGCCGGCTATAATGAATTGTCGGTCCGGCAATACATATAAAAGTTCATTGATAAAAACAGCATGGGATTCCCTCACAGGGGAACCCCAAACCAAAATTAAAAAAAAAAAAATGCGTGGGGGTCCCCCTAAAGACCTGAAGGGCCTGGTATGGATATTAAGGGGAACCCCGCACCAAAAATTTAAAAAAAAATGGCGTGGGAACCCCTCAAAATCCATACCAGACCCTTCAGGTCTGGTATGGATTTTAAGGGGAGCCTTGCACCAAAATTTAAAAAAAAATGGCATTGGGTCCCCCAAAAATCCATACCAGACCCTTATCCAAGCACACAATCTGGCAGGCCGCAGGAAAAGAGGGGGGACAAGAGAGCGCCCCCCCCTCCTGAACCGCACCAGGCCACATGCCCTCAACATTGGGAGGGTACTTTGGGGTAGCCCCCCAAAGCACCTTGTCCCCATGTTGATGGGGAGAAGGGCCTCATCCCCACAACCCTTGCCCAGTGGTTGTGGGGGTCTACAGGTGGGGGGTTTATCGGAATCTGGAAGCCCCCTTTAACAAGTGGACCCCCAGATTCCACCCCCCTGTGTGAATTGTTAATGGGGTATAAATTAACCCCCACATTTCAAAAAAGTGTCAAAAAGGTTAAAAAAACACAAGAGACAGTTTTTGACAAGTCCTTTATTAATTTCTTCTTCTTTCTGCTTCTTCTTCCATCTTCTTTCTTCTGGTTTTCCTTCGGTGTTATTCTTTTTCCCCCATCTTCTTCTTCTCCATCTTCTTCTTCCTCCGCTCTTCTTGTCCCGCATCTTCCTCCGGCTTCTTCTCCGCTCCGTTCACACGATCCGCATCAGTGGGAGTCTTCCACCATGTGATGCTTCGATTCCTCTGACACTTCTTATATAAGGGAGGGCGGGGCCACCCAGTGGCCCCTCCCCCCTGACGCACGGGGACTTCATGGGGACTTCCCTGTGGCTTTCCCCGTGTTGTCAGAGGGGAGCGATGTCACCTGGTTACATAAATGGGTGACCCCGCCCCCTCTGACAACATGGGGGAAAGCCACGGGGAAGTCCCTGTGCATCAGAGGAGGGCGGGGTCACCAGGTGACCCCGCCTCCATTACATAAGAAGTGTCAAAAGAGCCAAAGCATCACACAGTGGAAGACTCCAACTGAGGCGGATCGTGCGGACGGAGAAGAGAAGAAGCCAGAGGAAGATGCAGGACGAGAAGAGTGGAAGAAGAAGAAGATGGAGAAGAAGAATATGAAGAATAAGAAGATGGAAGAAGAAGAACACCGAAGGAAGACCAGAAGAAAGAAGATGGAAGGAGAAGAAATTACTAAAGGACTTGTCAAAAAAGTCTCGTGTTTTTTAACCTTTTTTGAGACTTTTTTAGTGAAATGGTAGGGGTACATTTGTACCCCATTACCAATTCACACGGGGGGCGGGATCTCGGGGTCCCCTTGTTAAAGGGGGCTTCCAGATTACGATAAGCACGCAGACTCCCACAACCACCGGGCAAGGGTTGTGGGGATGAGGCCCTTCTCCCCATCAACATGGGGACAAGGTGCTTTGGGGGGCTACCCCAAAGAACCCTCCCAATGTTGAGGGCATGTGGCCTGGTATGGTTCAGGCGGGGGGGCGCGCTCTCATTCCCCCTCTTTTCCTGTGGCCTGTCAGGTTGTATGCTCGGATAAGAGTCTGGTATGGATTTTTGGGGGGACATCTCGCCATTTTTTTTTAAAATTTTGGTGCGGGGTTCCCCTTAATATCCATACCAGACCTGAAGGGCCTGGTGTGGAATATAGGGGGACCCCCATGCATTTTTTTTTTTTAATTTTGGTGTGTGGGGAAATTCCATACCATTCTTATCAATGAACTTTTATGTGTATTGCCGGACCAACAATTCTTAGTAGTTTTACATGACTTTTTTTCCTTTAGAAATGTCATTTTGCTGTCAGACTGTTCTAAACACGGGAAACATGCGCCCCTTTACAGGCATACTATAGACACCCCCCAGGTACGAAATTTAAAGGAATATTACACTTTTATTGTTTCACTTTAAGCATTATTAAAATCACTGCTCCCGAAAAAATTGCCTTTTTTAAAACTTCTTTTTGCATTGATACATGTCCCCTGGGGCAGGACCCAGGCCCCCAAACACTTTATGACAATAACTTGCATATAAGCCTTTAAAATGAGCACTTTTGATTATGCATGTTCGTGTCCCATAGACTTTAACGGTGTTCAAACACATTTTTTGCCTGTTCGCATATTCTGGATGCGAACCGAACCGGGGTGTTCGGCTCATCCCTATTGGCAATATGCATAAACATGTACATCCAGTTATTATAATTGAAGTGGGGCTATCACCTCATTTACATCCAAAATAATATAGGTAATAATATAGGTTAACATAGAGTTTAACATTGGAATGATGGATCCTTTATTTGGCCACTAGTTGGTGCTAGGTTAGAATACTCGTTTCATTAAACCTCAACTAGATATAATTCAATATATACTAAAATTATGTTTAACAATTTTAAATTTTAATCTAATGCTATTATGGAGTGGTTTTGTTTAAGTAAATTTCATTGATTCATTTCCCCCGAGCAAATAGGATATACATAGCCATATATTCAGCTAAGTTCGGTGTACTAATATGGAGGATTTAATAGAGGTGAAGCCTCATACACCTTTATAATCAGTCACAGGAAGAGGATATGACATAATTTTGCAGCCACTGAGTCATTTACTCAGTTTAGGTGTGAGAGAAAGGAGTTTTCACTCTATATATAGATACATAACACCACCAGGGGATATCCTTTGATAACGTCTCATGGGAGGGACAAAACGTATCAGTTGACCATGGGTGGTGATGTAATTTCTGGCCGATGCGACACAAGTTGATGGTTACTTCTGGATTCGGGTTCCAACACTTGTTACAGCGTTTTTTAAAAGTGAATGGATATTGTTTGTTTATATATATATATATTAAACGGAATTACGCTATATTGCTTTCTTTGCCATTTGTGTACTTTCCTTGATGTTGTATGAAGATTAACCCACGCTACAGTTGGAGATACAGCCCATGGGACTACAGAGCCCAGCCATCCTCACAAGCGTTTGTGACTTTTGTTATGGGAATCCTGGATTTCTGGTGAGTGAGGGGGCACACAGAGGGGAGCACGGATTGCACAGATTACTTTTTCAGCACTTAGCACTTTATGTTGCACAATTAACAACTTAAAGCTGCACTGGAAAGATTTGAAACTGATGAACTTTTATAGACTTTGTACTCTTATGGATTGAATTATCATGGTTATGGATTATTGTCATTTATATGAATTGATTGAAATGTGATTATGATTTATTAGTTAGTAGCACAGGGTAGTGCTCTTAATTTTTGATTTCACATTTAAAGGTGCATGCACTTTCTGAGAGCAACAACCCAACTAATTTAATTTAATTAATTAATGTATTAATATTCATTAATTCAATTTTACATTTATGTATTTTGCTCATCCATTAGCGCATGAGCTTACATAGGTGTATTATACACTCTATATATTACTTTAATACTTAAAATATACCAATCTATAATAAAAGTGCAAAAACAAGTGATCAAAAAACACAATCCTAATATGTGCAAATCTCCCTGCTTTCATTTAAAGTGAACTGCTATATGTTACCACAATTTATATGTAAACGTGCACATAAAAAGAATGTTTATATTCTACCACAAGCCATATAAAACATACACCAGCCTAGTATATAACCAAACAAAATAATATCCTAAAAAAAAAAAGAAATATAAAGTATATTATTCAGTGTCCTTTGTTGAAGTGCTTCTTTTATCAATATTCTCCTTCACAGCATATAGTATACAGTAAGTATAAATAGTCTTTTTCCACCATTAGATATTGTAAGGGGTGCTTGTATTTGTAGTGCTTCTGTCCCACCACCTCTATTATACCGCTCTCACCTCATTGGATTGACCCAATATGTTTTAGGTCAACCATCCCCCTAATTATGGGGTGGTTTTACTCCTATGTAGGCTTTCCTCCTGGTTGATGTCTCACTTGCATCTTAATCCATTACCATCCTGGGTTATCCTAATGTGTACTCCCACGCAGGACCCAAAAAAGAAATAATGTGCTCATAGTGCTCACTGTATTTCCACCTTTATTTTTTAATGGATGTTTAACATAACACTCACAATTTTCACAAAATCAAATCTCCTATATGCATTCCCATGTATGCAGCCTCTGGGTATTATTATTATTATTATTATTATTATACAGGATTTATATAGCGCCAACAGTTTACGCAGTGCTTTACAACATTAGGGCAGACAGTACAAGTACAATACAATTCAATACATGAGGAATCAGAGGGCCCTGCTCGTTAGAGCTTACAATCTAGGAGGGAGGGTCAAGTTATACAAAAGGGTAATAGCTGTGGGGGATGAGCTAATGGAGAAAATAGTGCAGTTGTTAGATGGAGGCAGGATAGGCTTCTCTGAAGAGGAAAGTTTTCAGGGATCGCCTAAATGTGGATAAATTTGGAGACAGTCTGACAGATTGGGGTAGGGAATTCCAGAGGAATGGGCGAGGCTCGGGAGAAGTCCTGGAGGCGGATATGGGAGGAGGTGATGAGGGAGTTAGACAGCAGGAGATCTTGGGAGGAACGGAGATGGCGATTAGGTTGGTATTTTGAGACTAGGTTAGTGATGTAGCTGGGGGCACAGTTGTGGATGGATTTGTAACTTATTGTTAGTATTTTGTAAGGTGGATGAGTCTGGCAGCCGCATTCATGATAGACTGAAGGGGGATAGTCTATTTAAAGGTAAGCCAATGAGGAGTTAGTTGCAGTAGTCAAGGCGAGAGATAACCAGGGAGTGAATCAGGAGCTTTGTGGTTTCACTGGTTAGAAAGGGACGTAGTTTAGAGATGTTGCGGAGGTTGAGGCGGCAAGCTTTGGAAAGTGATTAGATGTGGGGCTGAAAGGAGAGTTCAGAATCTAAGATAACACCTAGCACCCTGACATGTGGGGACGGGTGGATGGTTTTGCCATTGCTCTTCACAGAGAAGTCAGGGAAAGAGGCACGTGGGGGAGGAAATATTATGAGCTCGGTTTTGGACAAGTTGAGTTTGAGGAAGTGGTGTGACATCCATACAGATATGTCGGTTAGTAAGTTAGTGATGCGTGAGGAGACCGATGGAGTGAGTTGAGGGGTGGAGAGATAGATTTGTGTGTCATCAGCATAGAAATGATATTGAAAGCCGTGAGAGGCTATCAGCTAACCCAGGGAAGAGGTGTAGATTGAAAATAAAAGAGGTCCAAGAACAGAACCTTGGGGGACCCCAACAGAGAAGGGAAGAGGAGTGGAGGAAGTAGAATTGTAAGTGACACTGAAGGTACGTTGGGATAGGTAGGATGAGAGCCACTGAAGAGCACAGTCACGGAGACCGAGGGAGTAAAGTTTTTTGAGGAGGAGGGGGTGGTCAACCGTGTCAAAGGCAGCTGAAAGATCCAGAAGTAGGAGTACAGAATAGTGTCCGTTGGTTTTAGCAGTTAGTAGGTCATTTGTGAATTTTAAAAGAACAGTTTCTGTGGAGTGTTGAGGGCGAAATCCAGATTGAAGGGGATCAAGAAGGTTGTTTTTAATGAGGTGGTCACTCAGTTGGTTGTAGACCAGGCGTTCAAGGAGTTTAGAGGAAAAAGGGAGCAAGGAGATAGGGCGTAGGTTGTTAAGATTGGTAGGGTCCAAGGACGGCTTTTTGAGTATGGGAGTGACCAGTGCATGTTTTAGAGCATCTGGGAAGATGCCAGAGGTGAGGGAGAGATTTAAGATGTGGGTTAGAGAGTGTAGGATGGGGTCAGAGGGTGACCGTAGCATTTGAGAGGGAATAGGGTCCAGGGGACAGGTGGTTAGGTGGGCGATAGAAAGGAGTTTAGCAACTTTGTCTGGAGTAGCAGATTTGAATAGGGGCAGTGTCAGTTGTACCTGTTGACATGGGGTCTTAGCTGGGGGAGATACCTATAGAGTGGAGATTTCATCACGGATTGTATCAATCTTGTTTTTGAAGTTTTTGAAGTGATTAGCGATTTCCTGGGCAGTGAATAAGTCAGTGGGGGGAGGCGGTGGAGGACAAAGTAGAGAGTTGAAGGTAGAGAAGAGTTTACGGGGATTGGATGAGAAAGTATTAATAAGAGTTGTAAAATAGGTTTGCTTGGCAGTGTGGAGGAAAGAATAGTATTTTTGGAGGGCAGATTTGTATTGGTTGAAGTCTTCGAGAGACTTAGTCTTGTGCCACAGACGTTTTTTGAGAATTTTAGTGTCATCTGTTTGCCAGAGTTGTAGGGGTCGAGGCCTGATTCTGCGTGTAGTGAGGGGACCGAGCTTGTCCAGGGTGGAGGACAGAGATTTATTGTAGATGGACATGGCTTGGTTGGGGCAGGACAGGGGAGAGATTTTGTCATAGAGGTGGTCAGTAGCAGAATAGAGGAGAGAGGAGTTGAAGTTGCGAAAGTTTCTACGGGTGATGGTTAGGCGATTGGAGGGAAAGGTGGTGGAAGACAGGGGGAGAGAGAAACTAATAAGGTGGTGGTCGAAGAGAGGAAAAGGATTGTTTGAGAAGTTGCATGGAGTGCATTGGTAAGAGAATACAAGGTCAAGGGTGTTGCCATCAGAGTGAGTAGAAGCCTGTACCCATTGCTTCAGGTCAAATGAAGAGGTTAGACTAAGAAGTTTAGAAGTAGCAGGAGTGTTTGTATTAGCAGGGATGTTGAAATCACCGAGAAGGATTGTGGGAATATCCGAAGAGAGAAATTAGGGTAGCCAGGCAGAGAACTCATCAAGGAAAGTCGATAATGGTCCAGGGGGCCGGTAGATCACAGCAATTCTTAGGGAAGTAGGAGAGAATAGACGTATACAGTGAGCTTCGAATGATGAGAGTGAAAAAGAGGGAGGAGGGTGAATAACCTGGAACGTTCTCTGGGGGGATAGGAAGAATCCCACTCCACCTCCCTTGCATCCATTAGGCCTGGGGGAGTGAGTCCAGTGAAGGCCACCCTGGGAGAGGGAAGCAGGAGAAGGGGTGTCATATTCGTGGAGCTAGGTTTCTGTGAGAGCAAGTAGATTAAAGGAATTAGTGACAAAGAGGTCATGAACAGCAGTGAGTTTGTTGCAGACAGAGCGGGCGTTCCATAGGGCGCAGGAGAGAGAGAGGCTGGTGTTGGCAAGAGGAATGGAGACTAAATTGTGTAGATTGCGACTATTGCCAGAGGGTGTAGGGTGATGGGTGTGTTGGGCACAGTTAAATAAGGGGGGCCCAGGGTTTGGGGAAATATCTCCAGCGATTAGGAGAAGCAGAAGAGTGAGGGAGGTAATATGAGAATATGATTTGTATGAGGGGACATGCTTCAGTATCCTGGGGGGTTTGTTAGCAAGTGGGCTTAGAGTTAGAAAGAGGTGATGAGTGCAGTAATAGGGGGAGGGGAGAAGTGAGGGTGATATGTACAGATTGTGGGGTGGAGCAGAGGGATGTAGAAAAGAGTTTGAGGAGAGAGGCAGCAATTGTGAAAAGGAGGAGAGGTAAAGAGTGCATGTTTCAGAGAGGAAGATGGTAAAATTTGGAAATGAGGTCACCTGCAGTCTTTTGTAGTTTGCTTTGTGCAAATCGCTGAACAGAAGTGCCACTTATTTAAAGAACCCCACTTCTTTGGAAGAACCCCTGTATGTGCAGCCCCCTGTATGTGTTCCCCCGTAAGGAAGGCCTTGTTTTTATACTGTGTGTTGGGTGTGGGTTGAAACTGGCAATTAATCAATTAGGAGGGCATATTAGGAACATAGCTAGCAGGGCATAACTTTCACACCACAATCAAACTGCAAGGGGACTAAAAGGCCAAAATTGTAAAGATAAGGAAACCCATAATTTAGGTAAGACTTAATGGCTAAATAAACATTGAAATAATGTGAGCATGGCTACAGATGGAGTTGAAACAGTGGTGACAAACAGATTTACCAAATAAGCATTTGTGCAGTCTGGCAATATTCAGTTTTAAGGTATGTGGAGATATAAACGCAGGTTTACCAAATAAGCATTTGTGCAGTCTGGCAATATTCAGTTTTAAGGTATGTGGAGATATAAACGCAGGTTTACCAAATAAGCATTTGTGCAGTCTGGCAATATTCAGTTTTAAGGTATGTGGAGATATAAACGCAGGTTTACCAAATAAGCATTTGTGCAGTCTGGCAATATTTCGTTTTAAGGTATGTGGAGATATAAACGCAGGTTTACCAAATAAGCATTTGTGCAGTCTGGCAATATTCAGTTTTAAGGTATGTGGAGATATAAACGCAGGTTTACCTGTGAAGAGAGAAGAAGATGTTCAGATGGATGGCGCAAGAGCAGAAGTGCCACTTATTTAAAGAACCCCACTTCTTTGGAAGAACCCCTGTATGTGCAGCCCCCCCCCTGTATGGGTACTTTTTATACCTCCAACAAAATGGCACTCCACTCTCCTCTGGCTGCGGCCTGATGTTACTGGCTCCTCCTCCCTACGTGTTACATCACTAGGTCATGTGACTTTCATTCCCCGCACTATTGAATACTTTAAGATGTGGAGCCAGTATGTCTTTGAAGAATTTGTAATAGTCATTTGGATACCCATCTGGGCCAGGCAATTTACCGTTTCATAAAGCTATCTATGATCTTAATAATTTCAGGGGACATAATAGGGGCATTTAAACATCACAGTTAATCATCTGAGAGTGTCAGAAGTATAGACTGACGAGGGGCACGGGGATGTAATACTCTTGCTAGGTTTTGGCCACACTTATTTGTGAGAAAATAATGTGTATTATGAGCTTTATCTCACTTTATTGAGGGAGTGTATGTCAAGTAACCACAGTAAGTCTCGTCTAGCATTATAAAGGATCACACAAATATTAGGGTTGAGATCCTGTTTATGGGAGAATTCCAAAGTGGAGATTGTATGCAAGAGAGATTGAATTTCTGCAGACCTAGCTTTTTCAAGGCATTCCCCCAAGTAGTACAAATATGCCCATAAAGAGCAATATTTGTACCCTATACCTCTAAATATTTATGGCAGTCTTCTGATCCTTTGGGGAAGATAAACATCTGTATTAATAATAACCATGTTTGAAGCATAATATACGTTACTTTTGTTAGGTGTGTGTATTTATGTATATATACACATCTACAGTTGCAATAAAAAGTATGTATCTTTGACACACAAAGAAAGCAAACACTGCCACATTGTTACATTTACATATTTACATTGGTATATGTTCACTGACATTCACAATTGGATCGGGTGAAAATAAATTAATCAGATCATAGACATCTGAATGACACATTAAATCTGGTATTTCTTTCGCTGTTTATATATTGCTTATATTTAAGGTTTTGTTCCCAGTAAGGTGAAGTCCTAGCAGATAACATAGATAGGTTGGGCCTCCCTTCTGTATTTTCTGTTTAAATGGAACAGACAGTTTTCTGTGGGACCTTAACAATTTGATCAAAAGATTGTTTTATTTCTTTCAGTTCTTTCCTACATTGTACCACATCTGCATGGCATGCTTCATATTTTACCTTAAGAACATGTTGCGATGTTTCAATTATTTTCTTGGTATGTTCCCAATTATGAATATGCGACTTCAGTAGTTCAATCTCATTTTCAAGAGAGGTAATTGTGGTAATTAACTTAAGTTCTTTCAGAACTGATCTACTGTGCTGTAATCTGAGATCGCTTTCCATGGAATTTACATCCAAAGGGGAGCACAAGGCTATTTGCATCTGACTAGGAACTGCGGGGCCATGCCTATAGATCTTATCTTTGGAGGCATTGTAATTGTAATGGTGCCTCTTTCTTTTTGAAAAGGTGGCCAATTCTCCTGTAGTGTGCCTTGCTATACAGGTATTGTTGTTTGTACTCTGGTGATATATCTTTGATTTCACAGAATTAGACCTTCTGACTACATGAAAATACTTGTGCATACAGTCCATGATGCATTGATATGAATCTTTAAGATGATTTATAAAAAATAAATACATATTTAATTTAAAGTCTTGGATAGGCATTAGATATTAGGAGGGTTTTGTACTCTGGGTCCTCTCTGTGTCCATTTCTCCGTTTGCCTACATAGTAAGCTGACCATAGCCTGTTTGCATAAAGAAGTGGATTCTCATTTTCCTGTTTTGTTCTATACACTGCTATTAAGCCTAGGTCAAAGGAATAATATGTTTTTAGCAATTCATCTACAGTTTCATTGTAATCTGCTCTTCCTTCTTTAACGTGGTCTGGTAGGGAAGACCTTTGGGGTTATTTACAAAGGGCAAATCCACTTTGCACTGCAAGTGCACTTGAAAGTGCACTTGGAAGTGCAGTCCCTCTCAATCTAAGGGGTAGATCTGAAATGAGTGGAAGCTCTGTTGATTTTATCATCCAATCATGTGCAAGCTTAAATGCTGCTTTTTATTTTCTTTGCATGTTCCCCTCGGATATACATCGACTTTACTTCCAAGTACACTTGCAGTGCAAAGTGGATTTTCCTTTAGTAAATAACCCCCCATGTGTCTAAGTTGACTGTGAATAGTAAAACGTTATCCTGATCTCTGGAGTTGGCAACTCCCAGGAATTTACATCGTTGCAAGACATTATCTGCATGAAATGTTATGTGCACTCCTGGCAATACATGCCCCTGTTGAAGACTATTCAGTCAAAATGCGTAGGGCTAGCATTTTCAGCTTCGCACATTGCCATTTTTAATCTTTTTGTGATCACTTTTATTTATATGGTTTTTATCCAATAAATCCCATTTTGTTGACCTACACTATGTGGAACTTCCCTTTTTCTTTTTCCATGGCCCTATTTTGAACTGCTGTCTTTGGAGTTTCCCGGTCCGGAATTGGAGGATGTATGCAGGAGCTGTTCGACTTCCACCGGTGATCATTGTTTCCTTTCGGTGACCGTGGCCCGTGGGATACCATCCGGCTGGATATCACGGGAGATCATCCCCTTATGCCTATTTGACGCACTGCTATACGGTATGTGCGTCCTATGGATCTGGTAAGGGTATCCATTTATACTCATTGGAGATCTATGTGCTGTGGTATCTGCTGTCGCCTTCCCATTTGAGTGCACACACGCCTCCCAGCGTCTACTGTTACCCTCCATTTGGAGAAGACACCTTTCTTTACCTCACATGTTATGGACTTTCACCATTTGCTGTCCTGGTTTTTAATTTGGACACTCCAATTAAAGCAGGGCTTTTGCCTGGCTTTTCACATTTGATGGTGTTATATGTATATGTTCAATAATTACATTATTTGTTTTTCACATATGTGTCTAGTATATTCTGGATACTCCTAGCGCTGCACTTTGGTTTTTTGTACACTCCTGGCAATAGTTTGCCAATTTTGTTAGCTACAAGTAGCACATTTTCTAAAGACTGTCTGTCTTCCCTAACCATCTTTTGTGCTGTGCTCTCAATTCTTGTTGATATGCATACATGCACTTCATCCGCTGCAGGAAACCTTTTTCAAATTTTTTTAAATAGACTGAATCTTCATGCATAGAAACATTTGGCAAAAGCTCTTTTCATCTCCTTTTAATGCATCTGGACTCTTCATGTACAAATTCTATATTATATTTAGCTTTTGACATAAGTTATTGGTTCCTCGGTATACTAACTGTAGGCTCCCTATTGATTACACACTGTACAACACAGCTATTTCTTATAGCCCATTTCTATATTGAGCACATAGAGCACCCAATGTTCATTTTTAGCATTCAACTGAAAAACTTTTTCACAGTGTGCCTTTTGTAGATATTGCAACCCCTTGAGATATTGCTGAAAGAGGCCACCAAATTTTTCCGTCCTTTCGTCAGTCGCCATTTGTTTCCTAGTTTCTGGAAATATGTGCATACACCTCAATCATTGTAACAGTATGGACATATACATATCTATATCTGAGAGATCTTGCACAAAAGAGGTAGTTCCAGTCGCAATACACATTTATTGATAGGGTTACATAATATGTACAAAAATTACACTCAAGACAGTATTTACAACACAATGAACAGTATAGGTCCCCCGGCTTATATGATATTTACAAATTACCCACAGCAACCATATTTACAATACAATACAGTAATTGCCTTTCATGGAAAGTTCAAGTGCTTCTGTAATAAACTTGGTTTTCTTTCCATATTGGTTTTCTTTTTAAGAGCCCACTCTATAGCTTTAATGGCATCTTTTTGCCTAATGTTGGTATATAATGAGTGAACGTCCACACTAGCCAATATGCATTGATCATTAACTATTTCTTTTTAGATTAGATTTGATTTGATTAGATGATCTAAATATTTTCCCACTCCATAAAAGATAGAGTCAAACCCATTGATAATAGGTCAACCGGGGGATGGGTTTTGTCTTTGTGTTTTCTTGGAATTTGGTATATATTTGGTATTTTTTAGGCTTCTGGAATGAGATATCTGATTTCCCTCTTCTCCAAAATGTGTTCTTTGTGTGCCTTTTTGACCAGTTTTGTAAGTTGTGCTTTGAATTTATTTGTGGGTTCACTTTTTAGTTTTCCATTAGTGTTCTCATCCAAGATGAATCTATTCAATTCTTTATAATAGTCGTGCTTGTCCAAAATTACTATGGCTCCCGCCTTATCTGCTTGCCTAGTTACTAGGTTTTTATTTTTCTCTAATTCCTCTATTGCGAGTTGAACGTTAGGATCCTCTTTACCTGGGCAAATGGTTATGTCTTCTATTTCCTGTTCCATCGTTAGTCTAAAAAAATCTAAAACATTGAATGTTACCGTGTTTAGGGTTCAACAGAGATTTGTTCCTTAATCCATAATGTAATTATATTGTATCAGGGTCCAGTGCATTTCCCTTTTTATTTGCAAAATGCTTTTTCAGTTTCCTGACAAACTTCTGCCAATCCATGTAAACCTCAAATTTGTTAATGTTTTCTTTTGGGGGGGGCATACTTCAATCCCAGTTCAAGTGCCCTCGACTCATCTTCTGAGAAGGTGACCCATTGAGATTAAATATACCCCTCCCTATGTTTCCCTTTTTCTTTTTCCCTTTACCCCCTCTGAATCCTCTCCCCTTGCATTTTCTGGGGGTCCATGATGTTAATTGTTCCCCCCATTGTAAGTAAGAGTCACCTGAGGTGGGGGTCCCTGATGATAATTGGTATTCTTCCCCTCGTAATTGGGACCCCTGTGGGGAGATGGGCCAGACTCTAGTCCATATTCCTCTCCTGATAAATAGGTCACCTGTAAGGTGGTGGTGGCGGAAAGTAGGGGGGGGACCATGATGATGATGACCCCGCCCCTCGTTCTCCTATTGCCTCTCCATGGGGGGGCCTCTGTAACCTCTTCCGTGAAAATCCCCTCTGTGTTGTCTTTGTTGCCACAAGTAAGGTTCACCTGATCTATATGGTGAGGATTGATGTCCATGGTAAGGTGTTTCATATGGTCTATGGGGAGTGTGTTCCTGTCCAAGTGGTTCATACCTATTATGTATGGGGACATTGTACTTGGGTGTTTCATAGTAAGGATGTGATTGGGAAGGTCTTACATTTTCATCCCTGTTGGGGTTCCTAATTCTCTGCATATCATTATTTTGTGAAGATGTAGTGGAACGAAAATTGCTAACTAGATTGGTAGCTTCTCTGTCTACCGATGATGCTCTGGATAATGCTTCTTCTCTTGCTTTATCTATCTGGCATTTATATACCTTTCCCTGCTGGTAATCCTTGATGTCTCGTTGATATGTCTGTTTTTTTCTTTTGACTCTCTTTATCCAATTTGCTAATATAATCTTGAATGTGTTGTAACTTTTCTTCACATTGTACAGTTTCTAATGATACTCCTAATTTTTCTTTAATATCTGTTATTTTACTTTCTAAACATTTCAATTTTATAAAATTTAAAATTTTAATCTAATGCTATTATGCAGTTGTTTTGTTTAAGTAAATTGAATTGATTCATTTCCCCAAGGTAAAAGGATATACATAGCCCATCTTACCACCTTCCCCCCTGGATCCTGTTCCCTCACAAATGCTACGTTCATCCTCTGGCTCTATTTTACACTCTCTAACCCACATCTTCAACCACTCCCTCTCTTCTGACATCTTCCCCAACTCTCTAAAACATGCACTTGTCAGCCCCATATTAAAAAGCCCTCACTGGACCTGCCCAAGCTTACCAATCTACGCCCCATCTCTTTGCTCCCCTTTCTATCCAAACACCTTGAAAGTCTGGTCTACAACCGACTGAGCGACCACCTTGCTGATAATAGCCTTCTTGATCCCCTTCAGTCCGGATTTCGTCCTCAACACTCCACAGAAAATGCTCTCTTAAAACTAACAAACAATTTACTAATGGCCAAAACCCAGGGACACTATTCTGTACTCCTACTCCTGGACCTCTCTGCTGCCTTTAAAATGGTTGACCACCCCCTCCTCAAAAAAAACTCCACACCTTTGATCTCCATGACTGTACTCTTCACTGGTTTTCTTCCTACTTATCCAACTGCATCTTTAGCGTTACTTAAATTTTACTTCCTCTTCTCCTCTTCCTTTCTCTGTTGGGATTTCCCAAGGTTCTGTTCTTAGGTTTCCCCTTTTTTCAATCTATCAGCTGACCCTAGGTCAGCTGATTGGCTTCCAATACCATCTCTATGCCGATTACACTCAAATCTATTTCTCTACCCCTCAGCTCACTCCTTCAGTCTCCTCTGGTATCCTTAATTTACTATCCTATAGATCAGTCTGGATGTCACACCACTTCCTCAAACTTTATCTAAAACTGAACTATGAGCCCATTCCTACATGCCAAGGCCCTAGGTGTAATCCTGGACTCTGAACTCTCCTTTAAGCCCCATATGCAATCACTGTCAAAATCTTGCCACCTCAACCTCTGCAACATCTCCAAAATATGCTCCTTTCTAACCAATGACACAACAAAGCTCTTAATTCACTCCCTGGTCATCTCTCACCTCGACTACTGCAACTCCCTCCTCACTGGCTTACCTCTACATTGTCTAACCCCCTTCAATCCATCATGAATGCTGCTGCCAGACTCATCCACCTTACCAACCACCCTGTGTCTGCTACTCCTCTCTGTCAGTCCCTCCACTGGCTATTGCTCACCCAACAAATTCTAAATACTAACAACTACTTACAAAGCCATCCACAACTCTGCCCCCAGCTACATCACTGACCTAGTCTCAAAATACCAACCTAATTGTTCTCTTCGTTCCTCCCAATAGCTCTTACTCTCTAGCTCCCTCATCACCTCCTTTCATGCTTGCCTCCAGGACTTTTCCAGAGCCTCTCCAATCCTATGGAATTCCTTACCCCAATCTGTACAATTATCTCCTACTCTATTAGCTTTTGGACGATCCCTGAAAACCCTCCTCTTCAGTGAAGCCTATCGTACCCACACCTAACACTTGACCCTTCCTTCTAGACTGTATGCTTTAAGGAGCAGGGCCCTCTGATTCCTCCTGTATTGAATTGTATTGAAACTGTATTGTTTGCCCTATGTTGTAGAGCACTGCACAAACTGTTGGCGCTATATAAACCCTGTATAATAATAATAATAATAATAATAATAATAATAATAATAAATAATAATCAGCTATGTTGGGTGTACCAATATGGAGGATTTAATAGAGGTGAAGCCTCATACACCTTTAGAATTAGTCACAGGAAGAGGATATGACATAATTTTGCAGTGCCTGAGTCATTTACTCTGTTTAGGTGTGAGAGGGAGGAGTTTTCACTCTATATATTGATACACAACACCACCCAGGAAAATCCTTTGATAACGTCTCATGAGAGGGTTGAAACACGTCAGCTGACTGAGGATCTGCATCTCCCCAAGGTAATACATAAAACCTGGCCTGTTAGTGGGCCCTGAGGACAGGGTTGATGACCACTGCTATAGAGGTAATCTTGATGAAAGCAAGAATTTGCCATGCTGTAAAAAATTGCAATGGTATGCACCTGTCAAACATGTTCAGAAAAGTTGGTCTCTAGGTGTTAATTGTGCCCATGAAACCTATACCAAAACATTCTTCCAGATGAAATGATTGAATACCCTCAAAGGTAAGCAGCCTCAAAGTCCTGCAGAGATTTCACATCCCAAAAAGACTTAATCAGTGACATCGGCATCAGGGGCTTCATAGCTGGTGATCCTGGACTGATTCATTTTTATAAAAGTCAAACGGTCCACAGAGTCTGTGGACAGAAACGTTCTATAATCAGTAATGAAACCTCTGAATGCCCATTCTGAAAGCACACTGGATGCAGGGCAGCCCAAAAATTCAATAGCATACTGGGCCAGTTCTGGCCAGTGGTCTATTCTCATGACCCAGTAAGTCAGTGGATTGTCCGCTGGAAAGCTCTCCATCTCTGTTTTGGCTCTGAAGTAATCATCCACTATGTGCTGTAGATGCTGCCAATAGGATGTGGAAGCTGACAGCCCTGGGCGGTGAGGACTAAAAAAATTCTGAAATGCCTCACTTATGCGGACACCTTCTCCAACGCTCCTCTCTTGACCAACAGAAGACTCAAAACATCATTTTCCACCACACTGTAACCTACTGGAGTGAGGAAAAAGGTTCAATAAAATCTTCTTTAACGTGTCCTCAAGAGATTTTATCTTCTGCACTGCCTGTGGGGATGGGATGAGTTCTGAGACCTACCCCTTATAACGGTGGTCAAGGAGGGTTGTCAACCAGTAATCATCCTTCTCCTTTATGCCACGTATTCTTGGGTCCTTCCACAGGCTTTGAAGTATGAGGTTGCCCATGTGCCTCAAATTTGCCGAGGCTTGAGAAGCAGACTCCTCAGGGTCACTCAGGATGACAGTATCTGGAACTTCCTCCTCCCAGCCACGTACTACTCCCAAGGGTCCTGGAGTTGGAAAGCCATCGCTTATAGATTGACACATGTTTTCCTCTTCTTCGAAGCCTATGAAAGTGCCAGAATCCTCCTACTCATCCTCCTCCTCCCTCTCCTCCTGTGTGTGCTGTGACATAGGAATGATTGTGCCTGGATAAAGTGGGCCTTGAGAGGAAAGGAAGTCCTTCTCTTCCTCCTGCTGATCTGCCTCCAATGCCCTATTCATAATGCCACACAGAGTCTGCTCCAGCAGGAACACAACAGGGATTGTGGAGGAATTTCAGCCTACCGAGCACTGGCTGTGTATGACTGCCTGAAATGGCTACAGACTCTTCTGGCCTGTTTTAGTACATCTTGCAACCCTGGGTATGTACTTAGGAAACGCTGCACCACCAAATTGAGGACATGTGCCAAGCATGGCACATGTGTCAACTTTCCCTGTCTAAGGGCTGACAGGAGGTTTGAGCCATTATCAGACACCACCATTCCTGGTTCCAGCTGGTGTAGCTGGCGAGCTGAAAGAATCTCTGCTCCGATGTGGTTCCTGTCCCCTAAACACACCAGCTGGAGCACTGCATGGCACCTTTTAGCCTGACTCATGGAATAGCCCTTTGAATGCCTAGGGTGTACCTGATGTTTATAGGAAAATTCTTCAGAGGAGGGCATGTAGGTGGCGGAGGAGGAGGGGGTAGGTCTTACAGGTCTGGCATCACCACCAGCTGTATGGAGACATGGGGGCACAATAAGCTGCAGCACCGAGCCCTGTCCTGCATCCTTTCGAGTTGCAAGCAGCATTACCCAGTGTGCTTTGAACCAAATATATCATCCCTGCCCATGCTTGCTGGACCACGTGTCAGCAGTAAGGTGGATTTTACAGCTGACTGCCTTGCCCAATGATGCCAGAACATTCCCTTCCATGTGATAGTAGAGAGATGGAACGGCCTTACGTGAAAAGTAGTAGTGACTAGGAACCTGCCATTGTGGTATAGCACATTGTGCAAATTCACAGGAGGGGGCAGAAGCCACCAGGCTGAAAGGCAGAAGTTGGAGAGCCGACAGATTTGACAAGCTTGCATTTAGACACTGGGCATGTGGGTGGCAGGGACTGTATTTTTTTTCAGCAGCACATGGGGCAGAGAAATTTGCCAGCTAGAGTCTACAGCTGGCAGTGTGCTGCTGGCAGATGTGCTGCTAGGACCTGGGACACCCTTTGCTATACCAACATCCCTGTCAGTAGAGGCTGCTGAGAGGTAATGACATGGTATATCAGGGGCAGACTGAAGTGGCGCATTCCCACCGTAAACCTATAGAGGTGCTCTTAATGAGGGCAAAAATAAATTGCAATGATATTCATATAGTTGGTGTTTTTGCCACGTTTGTTGTGCCTGAGACACAGTTTGCAGATAGCAACAGTGCGATCTGCTGCAGATGTGCTGAAATAGGCCCAGACAGCTGAACTTTGGGGAGTGGGCTGGGAGATAACAGCTGCAGAATGTGATGGAATAGGGTGGCTGCTTTCTACTCTTTCTTGATGTCGGCCTCCTTGGGGTTGTGCCGCCTCACCTTCAGTTTCCTCCTCTGCTCTATCTGGCACCCAAGTCGCATCAGTGACCTCATCATCATCTCCATCTCCTCCATCTTCATCATTACCACTGGAGACAACTTGTCAATAAGCTGCGGCTTGGGGAACATGAATGCCAATTTGTCTCCCAGCATTCCTCCCTCTCTCTAGGCTCGTGTTCCTGTCATCCTCAACCTCAGAACCAACATTTGAATCCAGTATAGGCTGGGCATCATCAAGGAACAAGTGTGAAAATTGACATACCTTTCTCTAGTAGGTTCTTGAAACTTTTTCTTTTCTCTGTTAAAAAGCTTATCTGCCTGGGACTGACTGGAGTTGAGTATTTCCTTTATGATGGAAAACCTAAAAGCTTGGAGCGTGTGGTGAAGGAATTTGGTCTACTGAATACTAAACACTTCACATAAACCCACATTAAACACTTTTTATTTTCCCATCAAATTCCGGAGGTCTATATTCCCGAAAGCTTGGTCCTTTTAAGACACCCAAGATGCCTAATAAAGGTATTTCTTTATTCTATAATCTACTGCAAGATAAATTATCCTTTTTAAGATGAAGACAATTCTAAAATGGTGGGGGCAGACCTCCAGGTCTTGATTACACCATGCCAATAACTCATTACTCTGCACTCAATTTGCAGTGCGTCAACCACTGGAAACTGGCATACAAAATTGGTAGTATTGGGGGCATTAGTAGTAGGTTGACTAAAGCACCTAAACCTGAGGTAAGTAAATTAACAAGTCCTAATTGCAGCCTCAGAACAACCAACAAGGAGATAGTACGCAAACGGACAAAACTACAAAGCTTTTTCACTAATGCCAGGAGTCTGGCAGACAAGATGGGAGAACTAGAGCTGCTGTTGTATAAGGAGGATTTAGATTTTGTGGGAATTTCAGAGACTTAGTTTAACAACTCCCATGATTGACTGGCAACCATTCAAGGGTATTTTCTATAATCGCAGAGACAAGGAGGGTAAAAAAGGGACTGTATACAAGATTTTAGTAATAAAAACTGTATTATTAGCAGTAATCAGCATGAATTCATGAAGAATCGTCCCTGCCAAACCAAGCTATTAACCTTCTATGAGGTGGTGAGCTGCCATCTAGATAAAGGAATGCCTGTAGACGTGGTGTATCTGGATTTTGCAAAGGCATTCGATACAGTTCCCCATAAATGTTTACTGTACAAACTAAGGTCTGTCAGCATGGACCAAAGGCTGAGTACATGGATTGAAAACTGGCTACGGCTGAGAGTCCAGAGGGTGGAGATAAATGGGGAGTACTCGGAATGGTCTGGTGTAGAAAACGGGGTCCCCCAGGGTTCTATCCTGGGACCAATCCTATTTAATTTATTCATAAGCAATCTGGATGATGGGATAAACAGCAGAATGTGGAAACCTTGCATGAAGATCTGAATGAGGTTTAATGTTGAAAAATATAAAATAATGCATTTGGGTGCCACAAGTATTAATGCAGCTACTCACTAGGAGGAGAACCACTGGGGGAATCTAGGATGGAAAAGGACCTGGGGGTCCTAGTAGATGACAGGCATAGCAATGGCTTGCAATGCCAGGCTGCTGCAAGCAAAGCCAACAGAATATTGGCATGCTTTAAAAAGGGGATTCGCTCTATAGATAAAAACATGATTCTCCCACTTTACAAGACTCTGGTCCGGCCCCACCTGGAGTATGCCATCCAGTTCTGGGCACCAGTCCTCAGGAGGGATGTGCTGGAGCTGGAGAGGGTCAAAAGAAGGGCAACAAAGCTAAGGGACTGGAGGATCTCATCTACGGGGAAAGACTGCAAGCACTGAACTTATTCTTTCTGGAGAAGAGACGCTTGAGAGGGTTTATGACTTCAATGTACAAATACCGTACTGGTGACACCAAAATAGGGATAAAACTCTTCTGTGCAAGGGAATTTAAAAAGACACGCGGCCATTCACTAAAATTAGAAGAGAAGCGGTTTAACCTTAAACTGCATAGAAGTTTCTTTACTGTAATGCCCTGTACACATGGTCGGTAGGGATGAGCTTCGTGTTCGAGTCGAACCCATGTTCGACTCGAACATCGGCTGTTCGATCGTTCGCCGAATTGCGAACGTTATGGGCCGTTCGCGCTAAATTCGTGTGGCGCGTCACGGCCCATAATTCACTGCGGCATCGCAGTGCATTGCTGGCTGATGATTGGCCAAGCATGCACTATGACCCGCATGCTTGGCCAATCACAGCGCCGTCAGTAGAGAGAGCTGTAATTGGCCAAAGCCAGGGTGGCTTTGGCCAATTATGGCTCAGGGGATTTAGTACACACCCCACACTATATAAGGCCGCCTGCACGGCGGCCCTGTGTAGTGTGTGTTCCGGTGTGCTGAGAGATAGAGAGAGAGAGAGACAGTGTCATTTGATTTGAGTTAGATAGATTAGGCAGAACAGAGTCAGTTAGCTGCACTTACAGTGTATTGTGTATATATATGCATCCCAGGTGTTGCATATATATATATACACTGTATTCAGTTTAGCTAGATCCGTTCCTGTTATCTTCTATCTAGACTATTTACATTTAATGCAGTGCGTCCTGCTCACAGTGTTCAGCTAGATCCGTTCCTGCTATTTACATTTAG
Organism: Aquarana catesbeiana; assembly: GCF_042186555.1. Taxonomy (NCBI): domain Eukaryota; kingdom Metazoa; phylum Chordata; class Amphibia; order Anura; family Ranidae; genus Aquarana; species Aquarana catesbeiana. The sequence goes on along the minus strand of NC_133325.1, from coordinate 248,950,288 downwards.
TGCAGTGCGTCCTGCTCACAGTGTTCAGCTAGATCCGTTCCTGTTATCTTCTAGACTATTTACATTTAGTGCAGTGCGTCCTGCTCACAGTGTTCAGCTAGATCCGTTCCTGCAATTTACATTTAGTGCAGTGCGTCCTGCTCACAGTGTTCAGCTAGATCTGTTCCTGCTATTTACATTTAGTGCAGTGCGTCCTGCTCACAGTGTTCAGCTAGATCCGTTCCTGCTATTTACATTTAGTGCAGTGCGTCCTGCTCACAGTGTTCAGCTAGATCCGTTCCTGCTATTTACATTTAGTGCAGTGCGTCCTGCTCACAGTGTTCAGCTAGATCCGTTCCTGTTATTTACATTTAGTGCAGTGCGTCCTGCTCACAGTGTTCAGCTAGATCCGTTCCTGCTATTTACATTTAGTGCAGTGCGTCCTGCTCACAGTGTTCAGCTAGATCCGTTCCTGCTATTTACATTTAGTGCAGTGCGTCCTGCTCACAGTGTTCAGCTAGATCCGTTCCTGTTATCTTCTAGACTATTTACATTTAGTGCAGTGCGTCCTGCTCACAGTGTTCAGCTAGATCCGTTCCTGCTATTTACATTTAGTGCAGTGCGTCCTGCTCACAGTGTTCAGCTAGAGCCGTTCCTGCTATTTACATTTAGTGCAGTGCGTCCTGCTCACAGTGTTCAGCTAGATCCGTTCCTGTTATCTTCTAGACTATTTACATTTAGTGCAGTGCGTCCTGCTCACAGTGTTCAGCTAGATCCGTTCCTGCTATTTACATTTAGTACAGTGCGTCCTGCTCACAGTGTTCAGCTAGATCCGTTCCTGTTATCTTCTAGACTATTTACATTTAGTGCAGTGCGTCCTGCTCACAGTGTTCAGCTAGATCCGTTCCTGTTATCTTCTAGACTATTTACATTTAGTGCAGTGCGTCCTGCTCACAGTGTTCAGCTAGATCCGTTCCTGTTATCTTCTAGACTATTTACATTTAGTGCAGTGCGTCCTGCTCACAGTGTTCAGCTAGATCCGTTCCTGTTATCTTCTAGACTATTTACATTTAGTGCAGTGCGTCCTGCTCACAGTGTTCAGCTAGATCCGTTCCTGTTAAATTCCTACTGACAGGCAGGCTTGTCTGGTTACAGTATATAAAGCTACCTGAAGAAAATTACAGGTGTTCTATTTGATCCTATTAGTACCACGGTCAGGCAGCTAGACTATTTACATTTAGTACAGTGCGTCCTGCTCACAGTGTTCAGCTAGATCCGTTCCTGTTATCTTCCTACTGACAGGCAGGCTTGTCTGGTTACAGTATATAAAGCTACCTGAAGAAAATTACAGGTGTTCTATTTGATCCTATTAGTACCACGGTCAGGCAGCTAGAATATTTACATTTAGTACAGTGCGTCCTGCTCACAGTGTACAGCTAGATCCGTTCCTGTTATCTTCCTACTGACAGGCAGGCTTGTCTGGTTACAGTATATAAAGCTACCTGAAGAAAATTACAGGTGTTCTATTTGATCCTATTAGTACCACGGTCAGGCAGCTAGACTATTTACATTTAGTACAGTGCGTCCTGCTCACAGTGTTCAGCTAGATCCGTTCCTGTTATCTTCCTACTGACAGGCAGGCTTGTCTGGTTACAGTATATAAAGCTACTTGAAGAAAATTACAGGTGTTCTATCCCAGCTTAGTGCAGCTACAGGCCATTAGTATGTCTGGAAGGCCAAGAAGGAGAGGCAGACAGTCACAAGCCAATAAGAGAGGGCAAGCAGGTTCTGTGTCTAGTGCTGGTCGTGGAGACGGTGCATCCTCATCAGCACGTGGCCATGGGACACGCTTGGCCTTTTTTTCGGCAGCTGGCCGTGTTGAGCCGCAACATGCGGAAGACTTGGTCGAGTGGATGACCAAGCCGTCCTCATCCTCCTCATTCTCTCTCACCCATGCCCAGGGTGCTTTGTCTGGCAAAGCAGCGGCCTCTTCCCTCAGCTCAATGTCATCAGTGACTCCTTCCCTAGCTCCACCATGTCCTCATGAGGATTCCCTCGAACTGTTTGACCACAGTGTTGGGTACATGCTCCAGGAGGATGCCCAGCGTTTGGAAGGCTCTGATGACGATACTGAGCTCGATGAAGGCAGTAACATGAGCACGGACAGAGGGGGTGCCCAAGAAGGACAGCAATCTGGCAGTCATGCTCCCCCTGCTGCAGCATACTGCCAGGTTTGCTCCAGTGATGAGGAGGGAGGGGATGATGAGGTCACTGACTCAACGTGGGTGCCTGATAGGAGAGAGGAGGAGGAGGAGGAGGAGGAGGCGGCGGCACATCACCAACGAGGCAGGATGCCCTCCAGGGGCCAGCCTAAGGGCAGCACATTGACTGCATCACACCCCAAAGCTCCACATGTGCAGGGCGCTGCAGTCTCTGCGCGTTATTCAAAAAGTTCTTTGGTGTGGGCCTTTTTTGAGACGAGTGCATCAGATCGCACCGCTGCTATTTGCAACATATGTCTCAAGCGTATCTCGCGTGGCCAAAACATCTCCCGCTTGGGTACCACATGCTTGACCAGACATATGTTGACCTGCCATGCAGTTCGCTGGCAAGCGTATCTAAAAGACCCACACCAAAGAACAAAGAGGATCTCTCCTTGCTCCTCATCAGCTGAGATTTCCAACCCCACTAGACCTTCAGTCCTCCCTCTCTGAGACCTGCAGTGAGAGGAATGAAGGTGTAGAATTAGGTGTGTCACAGCCAAGTACTTGTGGGCAATCTGCTTTTGGTACACCGACGTCAGATTGTACCAGGCAAATTTCCCTGCCCCAGCTGCTGCACCGCCGAAAGAAGTTTGCTCCCAGCCATCCACATGCCCAGCAGTTGAATGCTAGCTTGGCAAAATTGCTAGCACTTCAACTGCTGCCTTTTCAGTTGGTAGACTCTGCCCCCTTCCGTGAGTTTGTGGAATGTGCGGTTCCTCAGTGGCAGGTACCCAAACGCCACTTTTTCTCACGGAAGGCGATTCCGGCTCTCTACCGGCATGTGGAAGGCAATGTCCATGCCTCACTGGACAGGGCGGTCAGCGGTACGGTGCATATTACCGCTGACTCATGGTCCAGCAGGCATGGACAGGGACGTTACCTAAGTTTCACGGCGCATTGGGTGACTCTGCTGGCAGCTGGGAAGGATGCAGGACAAGGTGCAGTAGTGTTGGAGGTTGTTCCGCCACCACGCCTCCAAAATGCTGATTGTGACACACCTCTCTCCTCCACCCCCTCCTCTTCTTCTTCCTCCATGGCCTCTTCCTCGGAACCAGCGGTGCTCCGTAGGCGTTCAAGGGGCTACGCAAGTACGCAGGCCAAAAGATGCCATGCGGTGCTTGAGCTGGTGTGCTTGGGGGACAGGAGCCACACTGGGGCAGAGGTTCTGTCAGCTCTGCAGGGGCAGGTTCAGAGGTGGTTGACGCCACGCCAACTTAAGGCAGGAATGGTGGTTTGCGACAATGGCACCAACCTCCTCTCTGCCCTCCGACAGGGACAAATGACCCATGTGCCCTGTTTGGCTCACGTCCTTAACTTGGTGGTGCAGCGGTTCTTGGGCAGGTACCCGGGCTTACAGGATGTCCTGAGGCAGGCCAGGAAAGTCTGTGTGCATTTCCGCCGGTCATATAATGCCAGTGCTCGGCTGACGGACCTCCAAAAGGAGTTTAACCTGCCCAAGAACCGCCTAATCTGTGACATGCCCACCAGGTGGAACTCAACGTTGGCCATGCTGCAGCGGCTGCACACGCAGCAGAGGGCCATCAATGAGTACCTGTGCGACTATGGCACCAGGACAGGGTCAGGGGAGCTTGGTTTTTTTTCCCCACGCCAGTGGGCCATGATCAGGGATGCATGCACTGTCCTGTCACCATTCGAGGAGGCCACGAGGATGGTGAGCAGTGACAGTGCATGCATCAGTGACACTGTCCCCCTTGTCCACCTGTTGGAGCACACGCTGCGTGGAATAATGGACAGGGCACTTGAGGCAGAACAGAGGCAGGAAGAGGAGGACTTACTTAGCTCTCAAGGCCCCCTTTATCCAGACAGTGTTCCTGCGTGCCCGCCGATCACACAGGAAGAGGACGAGGAGGAAGAGGAGGAGGAGGAAGATTGTGTCAGTATGGAGGTGGAGCCTGGCACTCAGCATCAGCAGCAGTCTTTAAGGGATCAGTCCCAAGAAACACATGGACTTGTACGTGGCTGGGAGGAGGTGGCTGCGGACCATGTCGTTCTTAGTGACCCAGAGGACTCCGGACCGAATGCCTCAGCAAACCTACGCTGCATGGCCTCCCTGATCCTGCAAAGCCTGCGTAAGGATCCTCGTATTCGTGGTATCAAGGAGAAGGACCAATACTGGCTGGCAACCCTCCTTGATCCACGTTACAAGGGTAAGGTTGCGGACCTTATCTTGCCATCGCAGAGGGAGCAGAGGATGAAACATCTTCGGGAGGCCTTGCAGAAAGGTCTGTGCAACGCGTTCCCAGAGACTGGGAGGTTACAAACTCCTGTTTCTGGACAACGTGTTGCTGAGGCTTCGGTCAGTCAAAGAAGGAGCGGTGGAGAAGGTGGCCGTCTGACCGATGCGTTCAGACAATTTTTTGGTCCGCAGCCCCAAGGTATGATCGGTTCCAGCAACCATCGCCAGCGTCTGTTTTACATGGTGCAGGAATACCTAGGGGCAAGATCAGACTTGGACACCTTTCCCACCGAAAATCCTCTGGGTTACTGGGTCTTGAGGATGGATCACTGGCCAGAGCTTGCACAGTATGCAATTGAGCTACTGGCCTGTCCTGCATCCAGCGTTCTTTCGGAACGCACATTCAGTGCTGCTGGAGGCGTGGTAACCGATCACAGGGTGCGTCTGTCCACCGACTCGGTCGATCGGCTGACCTTCATAAAAATTAATGAGTCTTGGATCACCACCAGCTACCAAGCACCTGATGCTGATGTAACCGAATAATTTTTTTTGAAATCTCAGATCCCTTCAAAGACTGCCTATGCTGATGCTGAGTGACTATCCCTGAGTAATTATCCTCTTCCTCCTCAATCATCACGCTGATAGCTTGTAAGAACATTTTTGGTTCTGGGCGCCACCACCAGTGCCTAAGGCACAATTTTTCAGCCCCTGTTTAACAGGGGCGTGTAATTACAATTTTTGATGTAATACTTTGCAGCAGGGCTCGTTCCTGCATTCCAACTAGAGTGTCTGTGAGGGGTTGCAGTGTTGTGGCACCAGCACCAGTGCCTAAGGCCCAATTTTTCTGCCCCTGTCTAACAGGGGCGTGTAATTACAATTTTTGATGCAATACTTTGCAGCAGGGCTCGTTCCTGCGTTCCAACTAGAGTGTCTGTGAGGGGTTGCAGTGTTGTGGCACCAGCACCAGTGCCTAAGGCCCAATTTTTCTGCCCCTGTCTAACAGGGGCGTGTAATTACAATTTTTGATGCAATACTTTGCAGCAGGGCTCGTTCCTGCGTTCCAACTAGAGTGTCTGTGAGGGGTTGCAGTGTTGTGGCACCAGCACCAGTGCCTAAGGCCCAATTTTTCTGCCCCTGTCTAACAGGGGCGTGTAATTACAATTTTTGAAGCAATACTTTGCAGCAGGGCTCGTTCCTGCGTTCCAACTAGAGTGTCTGTGAGGGGTTGCAGTGTTGTGGCACCAGCACCAGTGCCTAAGGCCTAATTTTTCAGCTCCTGTTCAACAGGGGCATGTAATTACAATTCTTGATCTAATATTTCACAGCAGGGCCCTGTGAGGGCTTACAGTGTTGTGGCCACAGCAACACCTAAGGCCCAAATTTCTGCTGAGTATATAGGGCAGGACCCTACTTTCAAACATCTAACTTACAAACGACTCCTACTTGCAAACGGAAGGAGACAACAGGAAGTGAGATGAAATCTACCCCTAGGAAGGGAAATTCTCTCCTGTAAGAGTTAATATGGGAAAACAATTTCTCCTTTCCACTGATGCTTTCCAATCCTTGTTCCACAAAAAAACCCAAATTTTCAAAAAACATTTTTCATTGGGACAAAAAAGTGAGGTGAAATCTTCTGAAGAGGAGGAAAGACAGCAAAACAAATGTCACAGGGGTGATAACCCTTCCCTATGTTTTCCAAAAAGCTTAGAAAAGATTTTTTGGCTGGAGCTAAACACGTTAAAAATGTTCAAAATTACAAACAGATTCTACTTAACAACAAACCTACAGTCCCTGTCTTGTTTGCACCGCCTGTATACTGCTGTTCAGAGTATATAGGGCCTGGTGGCCCCACACCTTTCCTTATTTTAATTTGGGTGCGGGGTTCCCCTTAATATCCATACAAGACCCAAAGGGCCTGGTAATGGACTGGGGGGTACCCATGCCGTTTGTCTCACTGATTTTCATCCATATTGCCATGACCCGACATGACATTAAACCCGCAAGCAGTTTTAAATGAGATTTTTTCCTTTAAAAATGACATTTGGTGCAGGGACTGTTCTAAACATGGGAAACACGCGTCACTTTACAGGCATACTATAGACACCCCCCAGGTACGATATTTAAAGGAATATTTCACTTTTTTTTTTTTTACTTTAAGCATCATTAAAATCACTGCTCCCGAAAAAACGGCCGTTTTTAAAAGTTTTTTTTGCATTGATACATGTCCCCTGGGGTAGGACCCGGGTCCCCAAACCCTTTTTAGGACAATACCATGCAAATTAGCCTTTAAAATGAGCACTTTTGATTTCGAACGTTCGAGTCCCATAGACGTCAATGGGGTTCTAACGTTCGTGCGAACTTTCGGTCCGTTCGCGGGTTCTGGTGCGAACCGAACCGGGGGGGTGTTCGGCTCATCCCTAATGGTCGGACATTGATCGGACATTCCGACAACAAAATCCATGGATTTTTTCTGATGGATGTTGGCTCAAACTTTTCTTGCATACACACGGTCACACAAAGTTGTTGGAAAATCCGATCGTTCTAAACGCGGTGACGTAAAACATGTACGTCAGGACTATAAACGGGGCAGTAGCCAATAGCTTTTGTCTCTTAATTTATTCTGAGCATGCCTGGCACTTTGTGCATTGGATTTGTGTACACGCGATTGGAATTTCCGACAACGGATTTTGTTGTCGGAAAATTTTATAGCAAGCTCTCTAACTTTGTGTGTCGGAAATTCCGATGGAAAATGTGTGATGGAGCCCACACATGGTCGGAATTTCCGACAACAAGGTCCTATCACACATTTTCCGTCGGAAAATCCGACCGTGTGTACAGGGCATTAGAGCGGTAAGGATGTGGAATTCTCTTCCACAAACAGTGGTTTCAGCGGGGAGCATCAATAAATTTGAAAAAACTATTAGATAGGCACCTTAACGACCACAACATACAGGGATATACAATGTAATATATACATAAAGCACACACACACAAGTAGGACTTGATGAACTTGTGTCTTTTTTCAACCACACCAACTATGTAACCCCTTACACTGGCACCTGGTCCATCAGAAGTAATTGCTCTGATCAGTTATTAAAGTGATTTTAAAGGCTTTTTTTATTTTTTTTTAAACAGCAAACATATCATACTTACTTCCACTGTGCAGCTTGTTTTGCACAGAGTGGCCCCGAACATCCTCTTCTGGGGTCCCCGGTGGCTATTGCGGCTCCTCCCCACATCAGATAAACCCCTAGGAGAATCGCTCTCACGGGGGGGTTACCTCGGCCCCGTCCCCAGGCGCCCGCGTCATTGGATTTGATTGACGGCAGCGGGAGCCAATGGCTGCGCTGCTATCTATCTAATCAAGAGCCGGGACCCTGTGGAGAGAGGGACAGTGCCTTCCCCGGCGAGGGAAATGCGAGGCTCAGATAGGTAAAATGGGGGGGCTGGAGGGGCCGGTCACTGCCAGGTGTTTTTTTACCTTAATGCATAGGATACATTAAGGTGAAAAAACACAAGGGTTTACAACCCCTTTAATACTCCTTAGGCCACTGTTTTCAATCCTGAAGGGATGCATAGTGCCAGAGAAATAATAACAGTAAGGGTAAACATAACATAAAATAAAGGCAGTAAGGGTAAACATAACTTAAAACGCAACTAAGTGCAGCCGCCTCAGCAATTGCACTTGACAAAACAGAGGAGTGCCAAATATAGCAAACACACAGTTCAAATACAGCAACTAGATTTGGTATCAAGTTGAGGGTCTCTATGGTTTCTGGCAACACTCATATGTTGATATGTTTCATTCTATTCCTATTTTCATAGTCATCAAGTTGAGAGGAGCTCCTCAATTTTGCAGTTCTCTTGCTGCAGCCGGACCTGCGCTCATTGTAGTGCAGACATGGTATGTTGTTTCAGGGATTCCACCCTAGCCCCTAGTTGTGGGGCTTCAGATTTAAGCACAAGGAAGCCTGCCTTATATGTGTCCTTCACTTGTTTAATACATTCTGCCTTGGTGGGGGTAAGCCTTTGTAGGGAGCTCACTAAAGTATTGTTTGAGGTCCCAGAGGAGCCCTTCACTGTTTATGGGTAATGATGTAGCAGGCATCTTTTCTGGACAAGATATAGGAGAGGAGGTAGAAAGCAAGGGGAACTAACCCATTATAGCTGTCTCCATCTGGAGGTCTTTCCTCAGTGCGAGTGCAACTCCAGACAGGGAGGGGGAGGAGGATCCATCATGTCATGGCCAGCTAGGTCTTGTGCTTTTCTATCCAAATGTTATGCAGCAATGTCACTTTTCTTCCTCTTAGCTGTATTGGCAGGCTTTTCAGGCTCGCTCTGCCTTTGTGGCATATTAGCAGTGCCAGTCCTGTGTATATGTGGCTGACAAACATGGGTAAAGAACTGCAGGGAGCAGAAGCTGCTTGGATAAGCAGCCGCTCTCCACTATCACCAGACCAAGCCCCTAGATTAGATTTTAGACTGTTTGCTAACTATTACTAATAACCTATTATGCATAATGGAAGCCCACTAAAACATTGTGTAAAGACACTAAGGAAGAACCTAAGGACAGAATACTTCCAATGTTATATAATGAAATTTGTCACCAGGAAATACATATACACTGTGTGTGTATATTATATATATATATATATATATATATATATATATATATATATATATATATATATATATATATATATAAATAATCAGTGGGGATGGAAAGTATTCAGACCCTCTTAAATTTTTCACTCTTTGTTATATTGCAGCCATTTTCTAAAATCATTTAAGTTCATTTTTTTCCTCATTAATGTACAATTACATTAATGAACACACAGCACCCCATATTTACAGAAAAATACAGAATTGTTGACATTTTTGTAGATTTATTAAAAAAGAAAAACTGAAATATCACATGGTCCTAAGTATTCAGACCCTTTGCTGTGACACTATTTAACTCAGGTGCTGTCCATTTCTTCTGATCATCCTTGAGATGGTTCTACAATTTCATTTGAGTCCAGCTGTGTTTGATTATACTGATTGGACTTGATTAGGAAAGCCACACACCTGTCTATATAAGACCTTACAGCTCACAGTGCGTGTCAGAGCAAATGACAATCATGAGGTCAAAGGAACTGCCTGAAGAGCTCAGAGACAGAATTGTGGCAAGGCACAGATCTGACCAAGGTTACAAAAAATTTCTGCTGCACTTAAAGTTCCTAAGAGCACAGTGGCCTCCATAATCCTTAAATGGAAGATGTTTTGGATGACCAGAACCCTTCCTTGAGCTGGCCGTCCGGCCAAACTGAGCTAACGGGGGAGAAGAGCCTTGGTGAGAGAGGTAAAGAAGAACCCAAACATCACTGTGGCTAAGCTCCAGAGATGCAGTCGGGAGATGGGAGAAAGTTGTAGAAAGTCAACCATCACTGCAGCCCTCCACCAGTCAGGGCTTTATGGCAGAGTGGCCCGACGGAAGCCTTTCCTCAGTGCAAGACACATGAAAGCCCGCATGAAGTTTGCTAAAAAACACCTGAAGGACTCCAAGATGGTGAGAAATAAGATTCTCTGGTCTGATGAGACCAAGATAGAACATTTTGGCCTTAATTCTAAGTGGTATGTGTGGAGAAAACCAGGCACCGCTCATCACCTGTCCAATACAGTCCCAACAGTGAAGCATGGTGGTGGCAGCATCATGCTGCGGGGGGTGTTTTACAGCTGCAGGGACAGCACAACTGATTGCAATCGAGAGAAAGATGAATGCGGCCAAGTACAGGGATATCCTGGACGAAACCTTCTCCAGAGCGCTCAGGACCTCAGCCTGGGCTGAAGGTTTACCTTCCAACAAGACAATGACCTTAAGCACACAGCTAAAATAATGAAAGTGTGGCTTCATAACAACTCCGTGACTGTTCTTGAATGGCCCAGCCAGAGCCCTGACTTAAACCCAATTGAGCATCTCTGGAGAGACCTAAAAATGGCTGTCCACCAACGTTTACCATCCAACCTGACAGAACTGGAGAGGATCTGCAAGGAGGAATGGCAGAGCATCCCCAAATCAAGGTGTGAAAAACTTGTTGCATCTTTCCCAAAAAGACTCATGGCTGTATTAGATCAAAAGGGTGCTTCTACAAAATACTGAGCAAAGAGTCTGAATACTGACTGACCCTGTGACGTCAGACGCTGCCCTTGGCAGCATGAGTCGATGTCTGCAGGGTTGGGGAGCTCTTATAGCAGTCCCTCGGGACCGTTAGACGAGCAGCAGTGACTCATGCGGGACTGTCATATGGGCGAGGCTTTATCCAGGCGAGTGACAACCTTGTGAACAGGTGGGATCTGCGCTCCCCCAAAGTGTCCTCCGGTCCCCTGTGTTCCCTTTCCCCCTTCCTTCCTTCCCCTCTCCCATTCCCTGCCATCTGACACTTGGCCACCTTTCTTGTCTCTCCTGCAGACTGTTTTTTCAACTAAGGAATATTTAGACTGATCAGTCACTTGTGTCCGTACTATCATAGTGGCTCCTGCATTGTAGGAAGCCACCCTGGACTGTGCATCTGTTTATTTAATCCCAACATCCAGCCCCAGCAACCTTCTTTTTTTATGGCCATGTTCCTAGTATGGTGAGTTTTTTACCTAACATAAGTCACTGTGTTGGGTGTGGTGCTATCCTTCTCCACGGTCTTGCAAACCCCCCCATTTCTTCTCCCTTCCCCCAACCCCCCCTTTCTACTCCCCCACACTACGGTCCACCCCTCTTTTCTCCTCACACCTTCCCTCACTCCCCTCCCTTTCCCCTCTCCTTTCTTCTGTCCCCCTTCTCCCCCTTTATTTGCCTTTTCCCCCCTTCCCACCCCCCTTTTCTTCCCCCCTCCTTCCCCTCCCTTTCCCCACACTCCTTGGTCCCCTCTTTTTCATCTCACAATGGGCACTATTCTGGTTCTTCCACCACTACACTACACCATCCTTTGGAATTAATATTTTTACCATAAATTTTGATTTTTATCATTATTACCTCTTAGAGATGGTCACTCACAATCCCCCTGGGGGGAATTTGTCGAACCCTGTCACTAGCCGTTTTGGTCCATTTGGGTGAGCAGGCCTTCCTACATTAACATTGATAATATGTATTATGCTTTGTGATTACTTTATTTTTAATGTATTATTTTCTTTTTAGACCTCTTATCCTCCTGAAGAAGTGGTTTATACTGCGAAACCGGTAGAGGAATATTCTATACTCCACTCTAACAGAAATTCTACGGGGGAACCCGTTAATAGTTATGCCCTGTACACACGATCAGACTTTGATCGGACATTCCGACAACAAAATCCATCGGATTTTTTCCGACGGATGTTGGCTCAAACTTGTCTTGCATACACACGGTCGCACAAAGTTGTCGGAATTTCCGAACGTCAAGAAAGCGGTGACGTACAAAACGTACGACCAGACTATAAAAGGGCAGTACAATATCAAGCGCGCTACCCTTTGGGCTCCTTTTGCTAATCTCGTGTTAGTAAAAGTTTGGTGAGAGATGATTCACGCTTTTCAGACTCGTGGTTTTCAGATAATTTTTCTGCTGTTCAGTTTGTGCTTGTGAGGTTTGTATCTGGTCTTAAGTGCATGCAGCTAGTTCGTATTTGATTATTTAGTGCGTTCTTGTCCGCTCATTGCTGATTTTCAGGTCACTCTTCATAGGCCTTGCTGTTCTGCAGCGCATTCTGTTACTTCGTTCTGACCAGCCAACCGTTTTGAAGCCATGTTGCGTGTATGTACTCGTTGTAGAGTCTGTGCTGTGCGGGGGCTTGGTGTTGAGGTTCTTACTTTGACACAAGCCCAGTCTATGAGGTGAGGAGGAGTTCATGGACAAAGAATTGGTTGCTCCAGCATGACCAATTCTCTCACAAGAATTCTGCAATGAGTTATCAGATTTCTTCATCGACAAAATCAACAACATTCGGAAATCAATCCATCAGAAAACAACTACCAACCTCACTCAACCAAAGCAAAAAGAGGATATCGACACGAACATCACTCAACCACCAAATTTCTTTTTGTTCCCAATCACCATAGACACAACTAAAAACATCATCAGAAGCCTTCGAGACAGCACATCACCGAACGACATCATCCCCACTAAACTGCTTAAAGAATTTTCCGACATCTTGGCCCCTATCCTAACACAGCTCATAAATCAATCAAAGAAGGGACTGTACCAACCTCCCTCAAGCAAGGCATCGTCAAACCTCTGCTAAAGAAAGTCAATCTCGACCCCAAGGACCCTAACTGCCGCAGACCAATAACTAGCCTCAACACCGTCTCCAAGATTATGGAGAAAGCAGTAGTACAGCAGCTACAACACCACCTGGACACACACCTCCTCCTGGACCCTCTGCAATCAGGCTTCCGCCCAGGCCATGGCACTGAAACAGCACTTCTCAAAATATGGGACGACGCCCTTGAAGCAGCAGACGATGGAGAACAGAGTCTCCTGGTACTGTTAGACCTCAGTGCAGCATTCGATACAGTGGACCACAATACTTTACTTGTCCGCCTCGCTGAAGTTGCAGGAGCTGCAGGTTCTACTCTAAAATGGTTTACATCCTTCTTAGAGAATCGCTCCCAGACAGTGAAACTAGGAACATTCACCTCAGAAACCCGGGCAATCTCCTGTGGAGTCCCTCAAGGCTCACCCTTGTCACCAGTACTATTCAACATATACATCTGCCCACTCCTCAATATCATCAGGAAAACCGATCTTTGCTTCCATTCATACGCTGACGACACCCAACTCTACCTTTGCATCAACGGACAAAAAGACCTTCATCAGCAATTACAGAAATGCCTCACCTTAATAGATGACTGGATGACCACTAGCTCCCTAAAACTCAACGGATCAAAAACAGAACTTCTCCTACAAGCTAACAAAAATTCCAAAATAAAGACTCCATGGACACCTCCCACCATCCTTGGACAGACCATCTCTCCAAGCACCAAAGCCAAGAGTCTTGGAGTCATTTTTGACTCAGGAATGACAATGGATGCGCAAATAGGATCAGTGGTGAGCGGATCCCACCATCTCCTCCGCCAACTACGTAGACTCATCCCCTTCATCCCAGAAGAGGACAAAGCGGCAGTTGTGGGAACAATCATCAATTCCCGACTCGACTACGCAAATTCGCTCTACGTAGGACTACCCCAATATCAGCTTGCGCGCTTACAACTCATCCAAAACACGGCGGCAAGACTGTTAACAGGAAAAAAACCCTGGGAATCCATCTCCCCCTCCCTAAAGAGCCTACACTGGCTGACCGTGAAGAACCGTATCACATTCAAGACCCTCTGCCTCACCCACAAATGCTTACAAGGAAACGCCCCACCATATCTCCGCGAGGAAATAAAACACTACACACCGAATCACAGTCTTCGATCAGCTAACCAAAACCTCCTTACCATTCCCAAATACCGCTACAAAGCAAAGGGCGAACGAAGATTCGCAGTCCAAGGACCTCGACAATGGAATGCTCTTCCAACTAACATCCGCATGGAAGCAAACCACCAGGCCTTCAGAAAAAAACTAAAGACCTTCCTTTTCTGAGAAGCTGACAACAGAGAATGCATCCAGTGCCTTGAGGCGATTCAGTTCGTATTTGCAGCGCTTTACAAATCATTCATTCATATGCCTTTGCTCTGTGAGATCCGTGAGAATAATCCTGATGATTTCAGGAACTTTCTCAGGATGATGGACCCTGTTTTTCACCGTTTGTTGGTATTGCTGACCCCTTATATCAGCAGGAAGGATACCTGCATGCGGAAAGCCATCACTCCCGAGCAGAGGCTAGTCACCACGATGTGGTACTTGGCGACAGGGAGAAGCCTGCAGGACCTTAAGTTCTCGACAGGCATCTCCGCCCAGGCTCTGGGGATCATTATCCCAGAGACCTGTTCTGCCATCATCCAGATCCTGCAGAAGGACTATATTAAGGTAAGTTTTCTCCTTGAAAATCTCATTATATGTATTTAATGTTTGCTAATGTATTGTATTTCTTTCATTATTCCCTAATTACCATGATTGTAATATGCTGTGAATGTCCCCTTTGTCCTCATGCATGCTGGAATTTTTTTAAGTTTGTTTTTTGTCCTTCATGCATATTTGCCTTCACTTACCTCCCCAGCATGCTATGCTAGGCCTATATCCACCTAGTCTAGTCACTTAACAATGTATTTTGTCAGCTCCATTGTAGTGCTTTACCCTAAACACCCCCTAAAATGTGTACAAATGTTATTTGTGTCCTTAAATTCATGCAGAGTGCCAGAGGCTTTTTTTGGGGTCCCAAAAACATTTGGAACCCCCCCAACCGCTAACTCAACCGATACCAATCCTCTATCTGCTGACTTTGCCAACCCCATACACACTATACCTACCTCTTTTGTGGTCAGATTTCTGTATGAATTCACCAAAGCATGTAGTGAAAGGGCCTGCCTGAATACTTTCAAATTGTACTGTTTAAAGTTTTTTCTCCTATTATGATCTTGATAGGTAATTGCAGAATGTAAAAATGTGCTTCTATTTGTACAGTGTGTATTTATATATTTGTATTATGACACTTCTTACCTGTCCAGTGGGCTGCCAATAAGTAAGCAGGGGCTGGCAAAAGTAACACACACTATGTATGCATTCATCTCTCAATGAAGTGGAGAGGGTTACCTGTCCAAAACATCTCCCCCCCTAAACTTTTTACAATGGGCTGTCAGAGGGGGTGAAGAATCTGATAGGTGAACCTTATACTTTTGTCTTTAAATACTCCGTAAAATAAATGTTATAGTGATTTTGGCCAAGAATATTTGTGTCTAATCTGCTTTCAATGTTTATGTGCAAAATTACTAATTTTTTTTGTTTCACTCCACAGTTTCCTTCCACGCTAGAGGAATGGCAGACTGTGGCCTCCCACTTTCCCCAGCGGTGGGACTTTCCCAACTGCGGAGGGGCAATTGATGGGAAACACGTCCACATCGTCTCACCCCCCAACTCGGGGTCATACTATTACAACTACAAGGATTTCAATAGTATTGCTATGTTGGTGGTGGTGTCGGCTACTTATGAGTTCCTCTATGTGGACGTGGGGAAGAATGGCCGGATGTTGGATGGTGGAGTCATCACCTAGATCGAGTTCTACAGGCATCTCCAGAATGGCATTTTGGGCTTGCCACCTGCAGAAGACAATGCGGAAGGACTCCCATTCATCTTCGTTGCAGATGAAGCATTTGCACTGGGGACCATCTTATGCGGCCATTCCCAATGAGAACCCTCACCCCGGACCAGAGGGTTTTTAATAACCGGCTGGCCAGAGCCAGAAGAGTGGTGGAGAACACATTTGGAATAATGGCCAGCCGGTTCCGCCTCTTTCTTACACTGATACACATGGCACAATATAAACTCAATCACATCATCCTGTCTTGCTGTGTTCTCCACAACTTTTTAAAAGGGAAATTCTGTGAACTATGCTGCCTCAGTTGGGCCTGAGGCCATAATTCTGAATTAACCAACCCTGACGGCGCTGGAAACTGGCTGCCCTGGCTTGCCCCTCCAGAGTGCCCGCAAGGTCCGTTTAAGATACCTGGAATACTTTGTGGGTAGGGGGGCCATTGATATGCCAGATAATGTCTGAGACATTTTTTAAATAAAAATATATTTGAAACTGAACAAATTTTTGCTTTGATTTACTGCTTGGCTTTCTTTTAGCTGTCTCCTCGGTTATCTTTTAATGGAATTTTTTTTAGGCCTTTTTGTTCAACAGTGCAAACAAAATTTCTTTGAGACATGAGGTGACAATCTCTTCTTCGGCTAACTATTATTATTATGTTGTGGGTCTGCTACACACACACCTTGTTTTGTTGTTAATGTATGTAATGCATTACTGACAAAAATATTCATCATTTTCAGCACCATGACCGAAATTTGGGGAGTGCTGAAAATGGCGTGATTGTGTAAAATTATAAAGCACTGTTGGGCGTTATTTACTGAAGGAAAATCCACTTTGCAATACAAGTGCACTTGAGACTGCACCGAAACTGCACTTGTCGTGCAAAGTGGATTTGCATTTAGTAAATAATCCCCATTGTCACGGAAAAAAAACAACTTTACTCCAAAAACTGCTTTTGAGCATTGAAAGAAGAAGCCACACATTGTTAATTAATCAAACTTTTTACTTAAAGCACAATCACATGTGCGTTTATAAAAGGGTTTTTGAACAAACCAACATCTTTGCTGTATAACATATTTTTAGATCACATTAAGTTGAAATTGCCTTTTATAGGTAAAACAGGCATGTTTGAACCCATAAAACAATACACAACTCATTATACATATTACAATACATTCAACTTTTATAAAGTTAAGGCAATATCAGACATGAATATGTACAAACTGTGTTTGATATTGCCTTCATCAGATGGGGTGATGTCACCCATGTAAAAGCCAAATTTTGAAGATGCACACAAATTGGGATTCCAAATGGAGATTTCCCTCCTGATCCCATGCCTAATGTCAACATGTGCTAGCTCCCATCATGGGGGATCAATGGAAGTGTTTTGAGGGTGCAACCCCTTCCTCTCACCTACTTTATTATCGAGGAAGGGTTGCACCCACAAAACGTGTACATTGATCTTCCATGATGGCAGATAGCACATGTTGACACACTGTGTGCATCTTCAAAATTTGGCGTTTCAAATATTTAAAAAAAATAGTCATAAAAAAAATATATGAGAAAAAAAGTTAGGGATTTCTGGGTGTTTTAGTTTCTCCCTAAAACATCAATGATGTTCTTCATTTTATTTTGAACATCATTGATGTTTTCCTTTAGGTTTTCTAAATCCCTATTGCACCCCATTATCTCCCCGATGAGGATCTGGGCACTTTCACTGGTGAAATGACCTTCTTCCACAACATCCCCATCACCTTAAAAAAAAAAAAAAGAAAAAAAAACACACCATGTATTATAAATATGCAGGCATACATCTATTACCTGAAGCTGTGGTCTCAGACACTCACCTGTTGTGGTGACAATTTCACCAATTTCAAAAACGTCTCTCTTCCTCCTCTGGTTGGGTTTGGGGGATTTCCCCTTCTTCCAGAGGTGTGGAGTCCCTAGTCTCCTCTGATGAGTGGTGTCCTCCGAGTCTTTTCTCTCCTATGTGAAAAAAAATAGGTATACTTAGCACACAGATATTTGAGGGCAGAAATAGGAATATGAAACATTGCTTGGAAGTGGGGTACAATTGTCTGTTTTGGCAGAATACTTACCTGTTTTCTGCAAGTTCCACAGATGGAGACACCCCTATAGTATCCACTGGAGCACCTGTGTGGAACACCCTAATAAAAAGTTTGTTCTGGTGTCCCTAAAATATCTATACTACTATTCACCCCCTTGAATGTATCCCCAAACAAAATGGACATATGAAGCTTACCAATACGAGGCTGACATAAACCAATAGGACATCTCAAGAGCCCCGAAGGGCAATTTCCTGGGAGAGTGTGGAAGCCAGGTCACAGTACAAAGAATAAAAAAGCTGTCAAAAATAATTACTAAAGATGTATAGCTAGTACAGCAAAGTAATTGCTGACACAATATGCATGCAAAGTTCATAATGAACACGCAGATAAGCCACATAAAAAGAAACAGATATATAGGATATACCTATAGAGTAATATGCACCAATTAAATGCTTATCATAAGATGAAGTAGATGGCGATGAGGCCTAGAGGGGGCGCAAATCTCAAAGGATGGACCTCAAGAGCTTGAAGCTGGTGGGGGAAGGGCTGTATAGAATACATAGACAAAAATGTTGTAAACACTGTGTATTCAATTATGTATACACAACTAGTACTACCATTAGAGCATACAATCAAGATGGTCAACAGAAACACTCACCCTGCTAGGATAGCTGAATAATGAAAAAACATTCCATCATTTAGAGCGAAAGTCCAATCAGACGCAGGTGAGGTGGGTTAGAATTCATCAGACATAACCATACCCAAAATCCCTAAGGATTAGTAACAAATGGAAGGTTATGTGTAGTACAGAAACTGGACATTGCAAAAGATTTGCAAATTACCTAGACCTCCACACAAGTCCTACCTAAAACCAGGCTCCAAGGGGATTACACCACCACCATTAGTGCCATTATGCAGCCAAACAATGATAGAAGCTCCCATTATATAGGCCTGGTTCCTATGCGAGTGGTGTCATCAGCACAGCGCACTGGCGATGCACCGATAGGTGCATGCGCAGTACCGCTAAAATGGCACATAGATCTAGAGAGACATTTCTCTCTTTGATGCCGTTCGCCTGTCCTAAACAAAAACTCGTGTCAACCGGTGCCATCTAGTGGGTGGAACGGGAAAGCCATAGTACAGGAGATCACACACTTGCCCAGATGAAACCAGTCCCTGGTGTCAAGGAACAGCGCTGCAGGATGCAACATACTCCAAACCATGTGAAAACAGCAAAGGGGGAATAAGATAAACAGAACCATTAAGTAACCATATAAAAATATACAATGATAATAGTTTAAATTGAAATAATTAACTAGTGCCAGCAAATCTTTTCTTTAGGGACAAAAGGGCACATAGTAATTGTCTGGTCCCAGAGAAGATTATAGGTGACCAACCAACCATGAGGATGGCACTCCATAGCTAAACCAGACATCATCACAAAAGGAAGGTAAATGGGGAAAGGAAGGGGGATACAACAAGAGTGAAACAGAACTGTAAAGGGATATGTATAAGGGGACAACTGGAAAGAGGGTCCAGATCTTTGTTTTGAAGTTCACTCATATATATGTTTGTTCTTTATAGAGATACCTACACATAAAAAAAATTCTGAAGTACACTCCTGAAGAAGTGGTCCCACCACAAAACATGTAGAGGTTGAACTGACAAGGGGCGATTATCTTACCCCCCACGGATGGATACACGTTTACTCTTTCAGTTCTTTTCAGAGATTTAAGTTATCATGTGTGAAGTTGCCTCAAATGTGCTGCCGTTTGTTTCTTGAAGCCATTTATTATCAATCAACTGTGTTTACTCTTTTTAAAGCATAATGGCAACAGAAACTACCCAAATTACTCTGATCAAAAATTTACATACCCCCGTTAATATCGTGTATTGCCCCCTTTAACATCAATAACAGCATGAAGCCTTTTGTGGTATCTGTGGATGGGGCTCTTTAGCTTCTTAGATGGTAAAGCTGCCCATTCCTCTTGGCAAAAAGCCTCCAGTTCCTGTAAATTCTTGGTCTGTCTTGCATGAACTGCACGTTTGAGATCTCCTCAGAGTGGCTCAATGATATTGAGGTGAGGAGACTGAGATGGCCACTCCAGATCCTTCACTTTATTCTGCTGTAGCCAATGACAGGTTGACTTGGCCTTGTATTTTGGATCATTGTCATGTTGGAATGTCCAAGTACCACATGCACAGCTTCCTGGCTTATGAATGCAAATGTTCCTCCAATATTTTTTTGATAACATACTGGCATTCATCTCGCCATCAATTTTTACCAAATTTCCTGTGCCTTTGTAGCTCACACATCCCCAAAACATCAATGATCCACCTCCATACCTTTCATCATAGGCCTTGTTGACTCCTCTCCAAATGTAGCATTTATGGCTGTGGCCAAATAGTTAACTTTTGTTTTTTTCTCATCACTCCAAATGACTTTGTGCCAGAAGGTTTGAGGCTTGTCTCTGTGCTGTTTGCCGTATTGTAAGCGGGATACTTTGTGGCATTTGCGTAGTAATGGCTTTCTTCTAGCAACTCGACCATGCAGCCCATCTTTTATCAAGTGCCTCCTTTTTGTGCATCTTTAAACAGCCACACTATGTGTTTTCAGAGAGTCCTGTATTTCACCTGAAGTTATTTGTGGGTTTTTCTTTGCATCCCAAACCATTTTCCTGGCAGTTGTTGCTGAAATTTTAGCTGGTCTACCTGACCATGGTTTGGTTTCAACAGAACCCCTCATTTTCCACTTCTTGATTAGAATTTGAACACTGTTGATTGGCAGTCTCAATTCCTTGGATATCTTTTTATATCCCTTTCCTGTTCTATACAGTTCAACTACATTTTCCCGCAGATCCTTTAACAATTTTTTTGCTTTCCCCATGACTCAGAATCCAGAAACATCAGTGCAGCACTGGATGAAAGATGCAAGGGTCTGTCAGGAATACCAGAAACTCATTCACCTTTTACACACACACACTAATTACAAGCAAACAGATCACAGGTGAGGATGGTTACCTTTAATAGCCATTCAAACCCCTTTGTGTCAACTTGTGTGCATGTTATCAGGCCAAAATCACCAGGGTATGTAAACTTTTGATCAGGGTCATTTGGGTCTTTTCTGTTGTGGTTATGATTTAAAAAAGAATAAACACGGTTGATTGATAATAAATGGCTTCAGCCAAACACTAACCTTGAGTGAAAGAATAGTATTTGTGTTATCATTCATATTGTCTGTAAAATGGCCAAGAAATCATACATTCTGTCAGGATAAGTAAACTTATGAGCACAACTGTACTTTTTGAGCATATTAAAATTTATATTTACATTTGTTATTTTTCTATGAAATGTACTAAAATATATATTTTAATCAACATATCAAATGTTTTAATTAGAGGAGCTAAATGGCATATCAATAATTTATACCTAAAATGATGGATTTAATTCAAGCTGTATAGTTATGGAAACTTTATATTTAAGTTTCTTAAAAATCTTTTTTTATTTTAGTTTATTTTAATTTTTAAATGTTTGGTGCATTCAGTTATTATTTAAGGGCTTCAATTCATATTTAATGTACTGTGAAATAGATTCCCTGATGAGGGACTACAGATGAGCAAGTTTGAGGAACACAACATGATTAATATCACTGAACATGTTTTCAACAGCTGAAATTGCTTATGTTTATTTATCTGAGCATGAAATAACGTAAAAATAGCCTGGACTGTGCTTGCCTTCATTCTATTTTTATCATAATTGGAGACTACACTTTATTTTTTAAACAACCAAAACAAGTTGAATTTGCTTTAGAACCACAACCATTCTCAGGAATTTTATTTCTTACAGATACGGAAGTAAATATTATAAGCATGCTTTCATGTGAGCATTCCTACTGAAGTCTTGACAAGATTAAGCTCATACTGATTTATTTTAATATGTAACTTTAAAAAATGAGTAAAACTTGAAGCTCTAACACAAAAATATTAGAAATGCAAAAATGTATGCTTGGCAAATTTATAATAAAGGGATGCCATATGTAAAACCCAGGAGATAACACATATTAAAAGATTTGCAAAAATATTATTATTAGTACCTTTATTTTAGAAATAAGTGTCCTAAGTGTTTGTGTCTACCAGCAGTATATATGGCTCCCATGAACTATAGATGTCTCTAGACACCTACACATTTAGAGTTTTCTCAATGTGCCACATCCAGGTTGGTGTCCATCTGGCATTAGCTTTAGTACAGACAACTAAGGTAAAAAAACTTGGGCAACAGAAGTGTCAAAAGGGTGAGAGCACAACATGTGGCATTTAGGAAGAGCTATGTCAACTGCAGAAATCCAAGGTAGAAACCTAAAAAGCAGGGAAAAAAGTGTTGTAAATGTCTGGCATGCTCCTGCTCCTTTGCCACAGTTCCCCATTCTGCCAATGCCATAATGCCATCTGCCTCCACTTCCCCACAGGTCCCTGCTCTGGATGAAGTATCCATTGCCAGCCACAATCCCAGGGTACAGAGCTACAGATTTGTGATAGTACTTTCTACACAGCCTCTGTGCTGCACACTGAACCTTGATTCTGAGTGTGGTTTATATACCTTGACCTTATCCTCTGCCTGGATTACACTCTGCTCTGATCTCAGCCTCTAGTCTACGTTTACTGTTCTACGGCTGCCCTGAGATGGTTTCACCAACTTTTACTGGTTAAAACCAGAAATGGCAATTTCCCAGGCTAATAGACAAGGCATTGTTAAACAGTTGATACAGTATAGGGACTAAGCACTGCTCTGAGGAGCAGGTACCGAAGCAAAACAAATCTGTTTGGAGCAAAGATTTAAAAAGTGCTTAAAGTGAAACAATTACATTCAATTTAATAACATGTCTGGGTGATGCCCTTAATCTGCCTGTAAAGTTTCAATTCTGTACAATATAAAACCTACAGCAGCAAATCTGACAATAGCAAATAAATAAATGTTTAAGTGGCTGATTTATGTCAGCTTCAGCTGCTTTGTCCTGAACCATTCCGGGCCACATGCCCTCAACATGGGGAGTGTACTTTGGGGCGGGGGGCTCTGCTCCCCCCACCCCGAAGCACCTTGTCCCCATGTTGATGGGGACAAGGGCCTCTTCCCAACAACCCTGGGCTGTGGGGGTCTGAGGACAGGGGCTTATCGGGAATCTGGAAGCCCCCTTTAACAAGATCCTATGCCTTTCACCCATTCACCAAAAAAAGTGTCAAAAAGTATTAAAAACACAGAGACGGTTTTTGACAATTCCTTTAGTAAAAATAAAATAACAATGTCCTCCAATGTAGATCCATCGTCAATCACGATGCTGATACCACCACCAGACCAAAAAAAGAAAAAAAAAAACGCTCCGCCGTCAACAAAGACTAAATGCCTACTGCAGGCTCTGTCGTTTGATATTTTTTATATAGGTAAGGGGCGGAGCCATCTTGCAACATCACCTGGTGGCACTTCCCCCTTGTGCATGACCGACCCAGCAAGCACCCAGCATGTTCGGAGAACACCTGAACGGGCTGGACATTTGCTTAGCCCGAATCATTCACCCGACAGTAGCTGCTGGTTTTCCAGCATGCCCATTAAACAGAAGCCAGACATTGCATGCATTTAAATACTTCAGCCCTGGAAGATTTTACCCCCTTCATGACCAGTCCATTTTTTGTGATACGGCACTGCGTTATTTTAATTGACATTTGTGCGGTTGTGCGATGCTGTAACCAAATACAATTCATGTCCTTTTTTTCCCACAAATAGAACTTTCTTTTGGTGGTATTTAATCACCTCTGCTGTTCTTATTTTTTGCGCTATAAACAAAACAAAAAAAAAAGTGACGATTTTGAAAAAAAACAAAAAAAACAAGATTTTTTACTTTCTGCTATAATACATATCCAATGAAAAAAAAATTAAAAATGAAATTTCTTCATCAATTTAAGCCAATATGTATTCTGTTACATATTTTTTGGTAAAAAAATCCCAAAAAGTGTATATTGGATTGGTTTTTGCAAAAGTTATAGGGTTTACAAATGATGGGATATTTTTATAGAATGTTGCAAAAAGACCCTAGGATACTGGGAGCCTGCCGCCCACTATAAGGGCTGGGTATATTTACAAGAAACTAGACCATAAAAATTGCAAAAAACAAAAAATAAATAAATAAATAAATGTAATCACCCAAAGACTCTTCAAAAATGTATGTTTATTAAATGAAAGAGATCACAGTATAAAACAGAGGTTGCTACACCCTACAAAATCACCCCCACTCCACCCAAAAACCCACACACTTCCCACCTACATACCTACTCCCTCCCACTAAGAATATGGATCCCCAACACTGACTCCCCTAAAGAAGCCCAGAGCAGCCCTCCTGGAGAGCTAGGACAGTGTGACCACAACCACCCTGAAAGATGGATCCCCTATAACAACACCACCTGAACGCTAATTGGACCACAGTCCGTGAATAGCGATACTGGTAACACAGGGTTCTGAATGTGGTGACACTGCACCTTAAAGCCACAATGGGCGAATGCAGTGGAACCAAAAAACAGGAATCTTGAGAACAGTATCCAGAACACTGCTGAAGTCAGTAATAGCGAGCTGACAATGAATGGATGACAATCCATATTTATGGGATAGAATGAATGTCAGAGGAGGCTCTCTGTAACAAATGCAAAAATTCCAGAAAACTTCTGTTCCACTGCTGCATGTGAGTCAGTGAACTACACCATGAATGGTGTGTGCTGCTGATTGCTCCAGACCTGAAATGGTCCCAGGGATACAGCAAGGATATGGTGAAGACTGACAGAAGATCCAGTGAGCCAGTATAAAAAATGACAGAGAAGTCTCTCCTGCTCAATGTGGTCCAGCCAGTGCTGTCAATGCTGTCACTGGGTCCCAACTGACTGACTACTCATGTGACAAAGCCGATATGACCAATGTGCAGGCTGTCATATACTCACTATCACGTGATTGCTGTCTAGTGATTCCTCTATGTCTGCTGTGCGCTGAACAGACAAGTTCTGCTGAAATCTCAAATACACAAACAGGGTGGTAGCTGTGAACCAGCAATATAGATAAAAATTATTGAAAAAAAGGGCGTGGGTTCCCCCAGTCCATTACCAGGCCCTTTGGGTCTGATATCAATATTAAGGGGATCCCTGCGCCAAAAATACAAAAAAAAAAATAGCGTGGCTGTCCCCCCACCCAAAATCCATACCAGGCCCTTCAGGTCTGGTATGGATATTAAGGGAAACCCCACACCAAAATTGAAAAAAAATGACGTGGGGGTCCCCCAGGCACTACATTATATATATATATATAATATGTGTATATATATAATTATATATATATATATATACACACACACACACACACACACACTATACGGCCTGCCCTATATACTCTGCAGGAAAATTGGGCCTTAGGTGTTGGTGGTGCCAGAACACTGTAACCCCTCACAGTTACTCTTGTTGGGCACAGGAACGGGCCCTGCTGTGAAATATTATATAAAAAATTGTAATTACATGGTCCTGATAAACAGGGGCAGAAAAATTGGGCCCTGGGTGGTGGTGTCAGAACACTGTAACCCCTCACGGTTACTCTTGTTGGGCACAAGAACAGGCCCTGCTGTGAAATATTATATCAAAAATATAGCAATTTGGCCAAGCTAGCATTTAGACGCTGAGAATGTGGATGGCTGGGACCAAATTTCTTTTTTTTACGGTTCAGCAACTGGGGTAGGAAAATTTGCCTGCTAAAATCAATTGGTGGTGAACTGCTATCAGATTGGCTGCAAGTACTTGGGACACATTCCTATACCTTCATTCCTCTCAGTGTAGGTTTTTGAGAGGACTGGCGGTATAGTAGGGTTGGAGATCCCAGATGAGGAGCAAGGAGAAGTCCGCCTTTTAATATGATGTGGGTCTTTCATGTGCTTTTGCCAATGGACTACATGACAGGTCGTCATATGTCTGGTCAAGCATGTGGTACCCAAGCAGCTGCTGTTCTGGCCATGCTTGATCCGCTTCAGACATAGGTTAAAAACAGCAACGGTGTGATCTGCTGCACACACACATTGAAAAAGGCCCACACCAAGGAACTTTTAAAAGTCAGCGGGGAATCAGCAGCACCCTGCAACTGCAGAGCTTGGTGGTGTGATGCAATAGGGTGGTTGCCCTTAAGCTGCCCCCTAGAGGGCATCCTGCTTCGTTGGAGTTGTGCCTCCTCCTCCTAACTTTCCTCTTCTCTCCTTTCAGGCACCCAGGTACAGTCAGTGACCTCATCATCCCCTCCCTGTACATTACTGGAGCAAACTTGGCAGTATGCTGCAGCTGGGGGAACATGACTGCCAGTTTCTTGTCCTTCTGTGGTACCCCCTCTCTCTAGACTCACGTTACTCCCTTCCTCAACTTGTGAGCCAACATCAGAGCCTTCAAATTGCTGCGCATCCTCCAGCAGCATATAATCGACACTGTGGTCGAATAATTCTGGGAACTCCTCCATGCATGATGGTGGGGCTACGGAAGGAGTAACTGTGGACAAGGAGCCAGTGGACTAGGTCACTTTGGCAGCTGCGTTGGAAGGCAAACTACTTTGAGCCTGGGTGACAGAGGATGAGGAGGATGAGGACAGCTTCATTATCCACTCCACCAACTCTTCTGCATGTTGTGGTTCAATAACACAGCCAGCAGCAGAAAAAAAAGCACAAAGCGTGCCCCATGGCCACCTGCAGAGGATGCACCATGTCCACGACCACCACTGTTGACTATAGACACAGAGACTGCTTGCACTCTATTAGTGGCCTGTGAGTGTCTGCCTCTCCTTGGTGGCCTTCCGGACATGATGTATTTTTTTCTTTGCAACACCACACTACACTGTATTATACACAGTGTATACCGCCTGAAGTGTGTTAGAAACTATACACCACTGAATGCACTGTATGTATAGGCTACACTGAATGCATAAATATATTATATATATATATATATACACACACACACACACACACACACACACACACACACACATACACATATATATATATATATATATACATATATACATACATACACACATATACACACACACACACACATACATATACACACACATACATATATATATACACACACACACACCGCCTGAAGTGTATTAGAAACAGTACACCACCGAACTGTCAGAAACCATGAAATCAGGCCAAGACAGAAGTACAGTTAAATCACACTTGTTTAATAATAAATGTAAAAAGAACAAACGTAATGAAAACATAGCCAAAGTTCAGTAACCAGAACAGATAGTCAGCCAAGCCAGAAGTCAGGGATCAATTTAGTGGGACAGCAAGCAGGATCTAAAGCCAGAAGGGATGTCAGCAAAATAAGTCTTGAATAAGATCTCAGGAAAAAGTTTCTGTGATGTTGACCAAGGCGAAGGCAGAGATCCTCTGGACTGGATGGCTTAGTGAGTCACATGGGCAGGCTGTAGAGGTCTCCCGTCAAGAGCTTCAATGGCAAGTGGAGTGTCATGCAGCTGCTGCGGAATCGAGTGCTTCGATACAAAGGCAGCATCAATTTTTTTTTGTATATTATCCTTTTATTTGTATAAATTAACATTTATTACATTCTTACAAAATTGGTGTTTCCACCTTGCATTTCAGATATTTTTCTAAATTCAACAAAACCCCCCTTTATCTCAAACCCACATAAGAAAAATCATAAATAATTAATTAGTCCCATAACCGCTCCACCCACCCCCCCTCTCTCTCCCTCCCACCTCCCCTTACATCATTATTAATCACTCCTTTTACGTACTCTCCTATATTTACCCCCAGGACTCCAATCTCTCCCGAACCCCCCTTAACACTCCTCCATCATTACATATTCTGAAGATTTTTTAAACTCCAGCCACTTCCTCAAAACCGTATTATATGTTTCCATGGTATCTTCACTTTTGTATTATTTCTTCTATTGATCTCAACCAATCTATCTTTGCTATCCATTCCTTCATCGAGCGGGGTTCAGGAGTTCTCCACACTTTTGGAATTAGGCTTTTGGCTGCGTTCAACAGGTGAGGCACTAAGGTATTCTTATATTGGGCTACTGTTTTATCCATATCGTGGAACAAACATTTCCACGGCTCTTTCCGAACCTGCTCCCCTGTTATTTGGTAGATACGGCTGAATCTTCCCGCAATCCCACCATAGGTGCGCAAAGGTTCCAAGAGTGCACATGTTGGAGGGGCCTCTGCACTAAACTTCTGTGCTCTCTGTGGGACTACGTACCATCTTGCTATCAGTTTATAACACATTTCTATTGTCCTGACATCCCTGGAGGTAGAACACGCTACCCTAAGAATCTTATTCCTATGTTTCTCATCCCATAGAGTACCAATTTCCTCTTCCCATTTCCCCAAGTAGGGTGGGAATTTAGGTTCTAATTCTTCTACCAGTATTTTATTTATTTTAGATATACTCTGCCCAAGCACCGCGGGAAGAGAATAGTCTCTCTATTAAACTTATATTACCTCTTCCTCGTAGTGGTTGGGGGAATGTCTGTATAAAGTGCTGTATTTGTGCATATCTCCATCTATCTAGTGGTCTATTTCCCCATTTTGTGTTAATTCAGTGAAAGTGCATAATCTGTTTCCCATCATCACATCTTGTAAAGTTATTTCATCCTTTTTTGCCCATCTAGTAAAATACATGTGCTCATCTTTCCCAGGCTTAAAATAATTTGTCTCTAATAAAGAAATTAAAAGGTGAACAAAGGCAGCATTAATGAACAGGCCTGCAGCCCCAGAGTTGATTAGAGCCTGTATCTTGACGGATGACTCAGCCCAAGAAAGGGTTACCGGAACCAGGGGATTTCCTTCTGGATAACTGGGGATGAAACACCACCTAAGGTCTGTCCGTGACAGGACCTCAAGGTTCGGGCGTTCCCTGGACGGGTAGGACAAGACTTCAAAAAGTGACCTGTCTGGCCACAATAAAGGCACAATCTCTCCCTCCTCCTAAAGGTTCTCTCATCTGTAGAGAGACACGTGAAGCCCAAGTGCATGGGTTCACCTTCACTGACCGACTCGATACCAGGAGGCATACGAGGTGAGGGAGGCATGGGTGGGACTGCAAAGCTCAGAGACAAATGTACAGGAGGCCTCCGCACGCGCTCCTTAAAAAAGAGAGTCTCTTTCTGAGTCTGGAGTCAATGAGGATGGCAAACGTGATCAACTTCTCCAGCTCAATGGGTATATCTCGGGCTGCTATCTCATTCTTTATGGTATCCGAGAGACCATGAGAAAAAGCAGCCACAAGGGCCTCATTGTTTCACGCAACCCCTGCTGTCAGAGTACAGATCTCAATGGTGTAGTTGGCAACAGTTCTCGTACCCTGTTTGATGAACATGAGGCACTTGGCAGCAGAAGTGGAGCGTACGGGAACGTCAAATACCCTTTTAAACAAAGCCACAAACTCAGGGTAACTCAAGACAATAGGTTTTTACATCTCCCATATAGAGGGTTTGCCCAGGCCAAGGCTCTCTCAGAAAGCAAAGATATCACGAAACCTACTTTGCTTCTGTCCATGGGAAACGCCTGGGGCAGCATCTTAAAGTATATCTCAACCTGGTTGAGAAACCCTTTGCATTGGACTGGATCGCCCCCAAATTGCTAGGGGAGCAGAACCAGACATACCCTTACAGAGGTAATACTCAAGGCGGTGCCTGCACAGAGACTGGAGCACCAGCAGGGTTGGCCTGCAACACAGGTTGTACCCGGGCAGCCACAGTGGGAGATTCCAGGTGAGCCGTGTGACTCAGGAGCATTTGTAATGCCATGGCAAACTGATCCATGTGGTGATCCAGTTTATCCACTCTGGAAAAAATATTACCAAGTTGATTAACTGCATCTTCTGAATTCATGGCCTTCGCCTACTACCAAAAACCATGAAATCAGGCTGAGACAGAAGTACAGTTAAATCACACTTGTTTAATAATAAAAGTAAGAACAAACGTAGTCAAAAAACATAGCCATAATTCAGTAATCGGAATGGATAGTCAGCCAAGCCAGAAGTCAGGGATCAATGTAGTTGAAGAGCAAGCAGGATCTTGAGCCAGAAGGGATGTCAGCAAAGTAAGTTTTGAACAGGATCGCAGGAGAAAGTTTCTGTGATGTTGACCAAGGCGAAGGCAGAGCTCCTCTGGACTGGATGGCTTCAGTAGGCAGGATATCATCAACAGCTGAGTAACTGTGGAGTGATAGGAGCTGGCAATTAGCCGACAACTGAGTGGCCAGCTCATAGAAGGAAGGGCTGAGCCCAGCCCTGACTCAAATGCACTGTAGACATAGGCTACACTGGATGCAGAGCATCTCTCTCTCTCTCTCTAAGACCTACCCCGAAAATAAGCCCTACTGTGATTTTCAGGGAGGGCTGCAATATACAGTAAGCCCTACTAGTGTCACGCCACTAGTCCCATTATTAGATCCCAGTCACATAGGTAACAGCAGAAACACCACCGGACCCGCCCCAAGCACTGCGCATGCTCACAGAGGCCGGGCTCTGACGAGGAGGGCTGTTCGGTGTCGGTGTTCTTAGGCACACCGAGGAACGTGAATGTGACCGGCACTGGGATATGTGACCACCCGTGCGGAGAGGATACTTCTATGCAAACAGTTGGGACTCCCATCTCCCCAGGTCGCCAAGATCCCCCCCATTGCCGGTGGGCAATACAAGCTGGTTTGACCCTTACAGTATATGCTGTTTCGGGTTCAAACCCTCCGGTAAGCCTCCTGATTTACTGGTTGTGGGAACTATACACGTTTTTATAGAGGACACTGAGGTGGATTCTACTTATTTCTGATAGGATCTCCGAGGACTCTTGTCTTTAATAGATTGATG
Organism: Aquarana catesbeiana; assembly: GCF_042186555.1. NCBI lineage: Eukaryota > Metazoa > Chordata > Amphibia > Anura > Ranidae > Aquarana > Aquarana catesbeiana. The sequence goes on along the minus strand of NC_133325.1, from coordinate 248,919,682 downwards.
AACAATCATCACCATACTACTTCCATTTATGCTATCTCGGAGCATAGGACAATTTATTATATTTCCACTTATTGTGGTGACGGTATTTTTCATCTCAAGGTTGAAGACCATTATGGCCCTATTCACCTAGAGATTACAATGATGGACTTTTTTTGTTAATATAGACACGTTAAAATTAGTGTTTTCTTCACTTATGTAATTTACCTCATATTCATCACTTTTCACCTTTTAGCGCTACACTTTGTTTCACAGGTTTATTTGACAAACATTCTATTTGTTGTGTTAGCTGCTCATTCAGAGTAAGCGCAAAATACATCACTGTTTCAACCATATGACAGCATGCACACTGGTCACATCAGCTTTACCACATGAGTACCCAGTCAGTTGGGAACCAGTGATAGCATTGGCTGGACCACATGCAGCAGGAGAGACTTCTTTGTCATTTTTTTATACTGGCTCACATAGATCCTGTCTGTCAGTCTTAACCTTATCCTTGCTGTATCCCTGGGACCATTTCAGGGGTGGAGCTATCAGCAGCACACACAGTTCATAGTGTAGTTCACTGACTGACATGCAGCAGTGGAACAGCAGCTTTATGGAATTTCTGCATTTGTTACAGAGAGCCTTATCTGACATTAATTTTATCTTATAATAATGGACTGTCATCCATTCATCATCAGCACGCTATTACTGACCAAGCTGTTCAGCAGTGTTCTGAATACTGGTCTTAGGATTCCTGTTTTCTGGTTCTACTGCATTCGCCCATTGTGGCTTTAAAGTGTCTTTAAAGTGGAGGGCCACCCTGAAAAAAAAAAAAAAAATTCACCAAAAATCCTAAAAACATTTGAAAAATTTTTTTTTTAAAAACTTACCTAAACCCTTGTTGCTAGGCAGTCTTCCTAATCTGCCTCTTCCTATTCCACGGCGTGTTCTGCTCCACGGTGAGTGGTCCCGTTGTCTTCTGGGAACTGTGTGTTCCCAGAACACCACGGGGCCATTCACAGAGCGATCGTGCGTGCGCTGTAGGAAACTGGCAGTGAAGCCGCAAGGCTCCACTGCCTGTTTCCCTTACTTAGGATGGCAGTGCCGGGACCCGAGAGCCGAGGGACGGGTTGGCCTCGGGCAGCCAACATCGCGGGCACCCAGGACAGGTAAGTACTTATTTAAAGTCAGCAGCTACAGTGTTAGCAGCTGCTGACTTAATTTTTATTTTTCAGGGACGGAATCCCGCTTTAAGCTGGGGGACCCCTCCACCTATTTGAAACCGTCAACTAACCCCTTTCCCACCCTAATTGGTAAGCCTAACTGGCTATTGATTTTATCCCATGAAGCTAGCCTCCTGAGCAAAAAGGAATGGGACTATTTGAAGGTGGGAGAATATAATAACCCCACCTTCTATATAATCCCAAAATATAATCCCACCCGGCAGACCGATCGTTTCAGCAATCAAGGGTCCTATGGAGAGAGTGGGTAGATATACAGACGGTTTTATTAAAACCATGGTGACCTCATTGTCATCCTATGTCCAGGACACTGGGTTTGCAGGATTTGGAGATTCTGTCTGGAGCCCTCCTGGTAGGGATCGACGTGGAGTCACTCTAGATGTCTTTACCCCATGAGTGGGACCTCAGGGCTGTCTCCTTTTTCCTGGAGTACAAAATGAGTTTATTTTGGAGCTTTTAGAACTTTCCTTAACTAATAACTATTTCTAATTTCTGTATGGGTATTACCAACAGACAATGGGGACTGCCATGGAAGCACCATGGGCTTCCTCATATGCCTGTCTTCACCTGGGCCTCTGGGAGAATGAGATGATTTACCAGTTGTCGATGTACCTCGGCGGGGTACTCATCTGGCTGAGGTACATCAATGACATCTTTATGGTGTGGTTGGGTGATGAAGAACAACTTTAGAAGTTCCTCTCGGCTCCAAATGACAATGAGAGAAACATCAGAATAACCAACATGGTAGACCAGAGAACAATTTCCTTTCTCAATTTACAAATCTTAATATAGTCAGAATAAAATAACTGCTTCCACTTTCAGAAAGCCCACTGCAGTGAATACACTTTTACAGGCCTACAGCCATCACCCTGATCATCTGGTGAAGGGAATCCCTGTGTGATTTATATGCTGAAGTGTCCGTGCAGGAAATACTATAATACTATAGGAAAGACAAAAAAACAACTCAGAATTTGCATCGGTGAACATCTGAGGAGCATCAAAAACTCAAGCAGGGATCTGAATAAAAAGAAAAGAGAAGATATGTCCCCATTAGGATTACAGGATGTTCATGGTGGCAGCATGGCTGGTATCAGTATCAAGGGGATTTATACCCTGAATTTGCCATCGTGGAAAGGTGATTTTAATACCATCCTGCTGCAAAAGGAAAAAAATGTGGATATTTAGGCTCAAGACACTTGCGCCTCTGGGTCTGAATACTGAGTGCAGCTTTCAGCCCTTCCTTGAACGTTAACAGTGACTAGAGTTCATTACTTGTGTTTGGGGTATAGTGACATTTAGTTGAGGACAGAACCTGTTCCTTTTTGAGTTGGTGTATCTATTGCCTCATTCAGTTACTGAATGGTATAACGTGAACTATAGTTGCAGCTACTCTGCCTTTGATTTTTGCATTATTTTGATGACCTTTGCATTCTGCTCTGTGCTTCCTCTGTTCCCTGACCCCTTTAGCAACTCTGGATGGTCTGGTTACTATGATATGCCTTTGTAATTGTGATTAGCCAGCAGCAGAATGAATGTGTGGTGTTTAACGGGGAGGTTGCCATCTAGTGGTCATTGCTGAAAATGCAGCCCCTTATCACAGCGTGATGTGAGAAAAAAAAAAAAAGTATAAAGTATAGAGTATAAATAGATGATCACTTCTGACCCCTCCCATCCTTGAGAAAACCCTCATGTTAGGGTGAAACATGTCGGCAACAACACCACGGGAGTGACGCTTTACCCATCACAGATGACGCACCGTGTCACGCTAGCGCAAGTGCATGACACATTTTGAAATCAGTGGGAGCCATCTTTGGCTGAGGTATCTGAACGGCGCCCCAGGATGGCACAATGTCATACTGATATCAGCAGACTTATTTAAAGAGGCTTGCAGGACTTCTGTGTGGCAATAGAGTACTCCAGCTGATTAAACTACCGCAGTGTGAAGAATTCCACCCCAGCAATGGAGTTCAGTGGACACACTTGGGACACCTGTCAGAGACCGGATATGCCTATTTTCTGCAGTTGGGTGAGCGGACCTTGTGGTCCTTAGACTTTCTATAACTTTGCATAAAATGCTTGTGCTCACCAGCAGTTAACCACCACCCACTGCTTAATGTTAAACCCCATACCGAATTAGTCCTGTTAAAACTAAAAACTAAAAAGGCTAGATATAGAACACCTGAAATCATCATCTATAAATGGTTCTATGCCGTTCTCCATGCAGGATATATTATGAAGCCACATAACAGTAATTCAGCTTAATCCAGTGTTACATTTCCTAGGGGGGGAAGTTTCTTCATATGTGTGGACTTTTCAATTAATACCCTGGTATCCCCTAGTAGGGGGCCCGTTCTACATATACTGTAGTGATGGGATATGCACATTGATCTAGGGTGATACGCACTAGGATCTATGTGCTGACTCAACAGCCACTTCTAGCACTTAATTTTGTAATCTAATTGGGTATATGATGTGTGCTTGCTGTATGCGTGATGCAGCTGCTTTTACTCAGGCAACGTGGTCTTATTTTAATGTAGTCTAGGTGTTGGGTGCCTTATTTTTTGTATGGTTTTGTATCAATTTTTGTGCAATAAATATTTTTTTCCTGATATAAAGCAGCGTGGTTTGCCCTGACTTCTTTTTCAGGGGGGTTTTCTTCTTCCCCCTGTATTATTAATTTTACCTGATTTCTAAGTCACGGAGACCGCACCTTAACTTGTGAGTCTGCATTTCAGGGACGCTGTTCCTGTTATGCACATCTATGGGATGGTGCAGCCTATATATAGTAGTGAGCTGATGGTCTCTAATTTCTGCTTCAGTTGTAAGGTTGTACAAGGTGCTATAATAACAACTAATAGCATCCACAATATCATGTGAATGATATAATTTGGCCCCGTGAGTAATTTTCTAGCAAAAAATTGAGGATTTTTACATGTAGGAGAGAAATGCCAAAATTGGCCTGGGTGGGAAGTAGTTAATAGTGTTATTTAGCTGCTGTCTGTTTCTTGGCATTAGCTCCCAGTTTGATAAGAATACCTTACATAAATGCTTTGCAGGTATTCCACAAAACAAAGGGGTTATCAACCGAAACTGCATTGATATAAAAAAATTCCATCATATATTTTTCAATAACAATTTTAATTAAGAGAGATTCTAAAAGTTTTGGTTAGATCTTAAAATAAATGTAGAATTAGGAGATAGAGAGTCTCTAGCCGACAAGGATATGGATGCATGATCTGTTCTAGTGATTGTATTAATAGGGGTATTGGTGATTCTTTGTAAAAGCTACTTGTTCCTTAGAAATAGGTCTATTCTAGCATAGGATTGATGTTGTGAGAGAAAAACATGTAATTCTTTTCAATGGCATGGTAGCATCTTCATGCATCGTAGAGCTCATGAGCCTGTAAAAAAGAGGTCAGAAAGGATGACGAGCATTGCATTGTAGCAGAGGAATACATTTTTGGATCTGTGGAAATCCCCACACAGTAGCAATAAGCCCTGCTGTACTGTGGTTTCCATGCATCATTCTTTTAAGAAAATGGATCTGGTGTGTGTTTGGTGCATATACAACATACATACATAATATATATATATATATATATATATATATATATATATATATATATATATATATATATATATATATATATATATATATATATATATATATATATATATATATATATATATAAACACACCAAAATCAAACAACAACCTATTGGGGCTTTGATTTCCTTGTGAAGAGTAAAAGAATCAGTGACCTTAATGGTAATTAAGATGTTCCTTTTCTTTGCATCTGTATTTGCTGTGAATATGAAAGGAAATTTCCCATGAGAGCATTTGGGGGAAGCCTCGTTGAGGAAATATGTGTCTTGTACAAATAAGATCCAATCCATATTTTTTGGCCTTTTTTCCATAATGACCTAAATTTAGTGGGATGAGTCAGTTCTCTGGTGTTAAAAGAAATGTTACACTTATGTTCACGGAAGTGGAGACCTGCTTTGCTGTACAAGTGTACAACACCACAGCTCTGAAGTTTTTTTTTTTGCATAAACAATTTATTGAAATTTCCACGGGGATACAAAACAAATTAAAACGGGGGATAGGGTACACACATAAATCATATTTTGCAAGGATATAAGCGCATAAACTTATGCTAGAATTCCAGCAGAGATATCCCAGGGGGCTCGAACAAAAAAAAAAAAAAAAAAAAAAAGGAACCCATGTAGATAATCCAACACTAAACAAAAACCAAGAAATCCAATAACAGGAGAATAACAAATGAAATAGTATCCATTTTGTACATACAGTATGAGCGCAGTCTAGGCAATGGTAACATATCTTCTCCGTGGGTTATGACACGTTAAGGATAGCCCTTAGAGCTCATTCCGAGAGCTTCCAAAATGGCCAGTGAAGAGAAAAAAAAAAGGGGGGGATGGGGCTCAGCTAGAGGGGGAGAATCAATTTGGTATATGGGGTAGGTTAGATCTAAAGCGAACAAGGAGAGGGGGTGAGGATATCACCAACTGCCCTCTCCTTTGCCTGAAAATTCAGTAGGAAATGCAGCATTATTCCTGAAATATAGGAGTGACTACTTAGAACGAAACTTAAAATAGTTAATGGGTAAGTCATGTTGCCTCATGCATGAGTCCCTCAAATGGATGAAAGTTTTTAAAAGACAACCAAAATTCCCAAATGGCAGTGAATTTTTAGCTTTGTCCAAGGAAATGTAGAACAGCCCCTCCATCACCGCTATGCGATTGATTCGCTGAATCCATTTAATTACCGAAGGCGGGGATATTTATCGCCAATGCACTGGCACACACATCCTGGCAGCATTGACCATATGCATTGCAATCGATTTGTAATAGCGTTTTTTGGGAAGTTTAGACACATGCAGTAGATATTGTGCTGGCGAAAAATCTAGCTTAAGAGATGATACTTTCACTATAATCTCATGTACTTTAAGCCAGAATGGCTGCAGCCCCGAGCAGTTCTACCAGATGTGAAGGAACCGCAATGCCAGCACTGATCAGATACTGAGGGGTAGTATTTATGTAGCAAGTCTGGGGTTCTGTACCATATTTTGTACCCATTCTCTTGTACAGAGACATTTAAAGATCCCTTGTGGATATAGAGATTGATACAATCCCAATCTTCCTCGTCTATCTCCGCTCCCAAGGCAGAAGCCCAGTAGGTGTGATCCGTGTGAAAGAGTGCCGAGGGATTCCCAAACAAGGAGGCATAGATATACGAGATGACATGTGACTGAGGCTCTGCATGGGAGCAAAGATATTCCAGGGCTGTAGCAGGCTTGGTGAACTTCTCCCTACTCGCTGGGGCATCGAGAAAATGCTTAAGTTGCATATAGGACCAAAATGGAAATGCTCACGTTTTGGAGATTTCTGCGAGTTCCGTTTGTCGCATAAAGCAGCCTCTGCAAAGAAATTGCTTGGCCAACATCTCCTCATAAGGCCACTCTGCTCGCGCAAATGCTCCAGATAAACCCGGAGGGAATTCTGGGTTGCCTCTAATTGGAGTGATGGAGCACAATTTGTGTGAAACTGAGTAGATAGCACAGGCTCTATCAAACACGTGAAGAGTGGCACTGACAAGGGGATGAGCCAAGGCCTGAGCAGATACCTTGTTTTTGGATATACATGGGACATGTCGTAGATTAGAATTTCTCATGGGACATGTCGTAGATTAGATCAAGTTCTCAAGGATCACCCACCCTTTGTATTTGGCATGTACATTCCAATCAAGGATCCGAGCAAGGTGAACTGCCCAATAATAGCGCTGAATGTCGGGCAGGCCAGTACCGCCACTCAGTTTCGGCAGGACTAGCTTTGCCCAACGTATCCGAGCCGGTTTGCTGCCCCAGAGAAATGTTCGGCAAACAGATTTATATTGCGTAAAAAATTCAGGTGTTAGACGGATCGGTAGTGTTTGAATTTTGTACAACAAGCACGGAAGAATTGTCATTTTAATGATGGACGCACACCCGAACCAAGAGATGGTAGATCTATCCCATCTCTGGAGATCCTAGCGTATGTTTTGTATTTCAGCCTGAAAGTTTCTGTTATAAAGCTCTAAGAGTTTAACAGAGAGTTGGATACCAAGATATGTTATAGCATCGGTTTTCCATTTAAAAGGAAAATGCTGTTGACATTGCTTTACTACATCTGCTGATAGGGAAATATTCATAGCAAATGACTTACAATAATTAATTTGTAAATTTGATAAAGTTTTAATCTGATCTAGGACTTGCAGGAGACTGGGCAGAGTTGTCAGCGGTGAAGAAAGAAAGAGGAGGACATCATCGGCAAATGCCGCAATTTTGTACTCTCTTTCTCATACTTGAATACCTCCAATATCAGGGTGCATTTGAATGCACCTTAGAAGCGGTTCAAGTGTGAGAATATATAGCGAGGGAGAAAGGGGGCAGCCTTGTCTTGTCCCATTGTGGATGGAGAAGGCGTCCGACAGGTAACCTTTTACTTTAACTCTGGCATTAGGGTTAGCATATAGGGACATGATGAAGGTTCGCATACGAGGCCTGAGCCCTAAAGAGCCCATAACTGCTTCCATGTAATCCCATGCCACCCTGTTGAATGCCTTCTTTACATCCATTGCCAGGAAGAAGCCCTCCTGCCGGGTAGACGTAAGCCAGTGGTGTAAGTTTAGTGCTTTAATCGTGTTGTCCCTGGCCTTTCAGCCAGGGACAAACCCCACTTGATCTGAGCCCACCCAGTAGGGCACGTGGAGAGATAAACGTGTTGTTAGAATTTTAGAAAACAGTTTAATGTCCACATTGAGAGGCGAGATCGGGCGATAGCTGGCGACATTCGAGGGATCCTTCCCCTCTTTGGGGATCACTGAAATGTAAGCTTCCAGCAATCGCATCGATCTGCAAGAGCTAGTGGTGAGTGAATTGAATGCCTTAAGAAATCTTGGTGCTAGAAGGTCCGAAAAGCTTTTGTAGTACTGGGCTGTGAAGCCATCAGGGCCTGGACTCTTACCTAGTTTTGTGGCTTTTAGCGCCAATAGGAATTCTTCTAGCGACAGCGGGGCCTCTAAAGCCTGAGCATCGTCATCTGACAATGCCGCGGGCCATATAAGTTCAAATATTCCCGAATCTGGGCAAGTCGTGTTGTAGACCTAGCTGGGTTCACATTCCCTGACTGAAGATTGTACAATTAGTCATAAAACACCTGAAATTGATGGGCAATTTCTTTGAGTAGGTATGGCCTGCAAAACTTGTGATGTGATGGATTGTGGAATTCAGGGTGAGCTGCTGAGTCGCTCTGGCGAGCAGTCTACCCGGCTTATTCCCCTGCTCATAGAATAATCTTTGGGATAAAATCTTACGACGGCACGCCTTTTTAAATAGCTCCTATGCCAGCTGTGCTCGCAGCTCCTGCAAGTCCTGTGAATTCCTAATTGCCATCGACCGTTTATGTTGCGCTTCCAGCATACAAATTATAGAGGAGAGAGAGAGAGAGAATCAATTCTTGTTGCTCCCTTTTCCTCCTAGAGGAGATGGCCAGTAACTGCCCCCTAATGAAACACTTGTGGACCTCCCATTGCGTCATAGGCGAAACCTCTGGGGTATCGTTGCAGAGGAAGTATTCTCCAAGCTTCTGACTCAGGCTTGCATAATTCACAGGATCTGTAAGAAAAGATGTGTCCAGCCTCCGGGTCTTGATGGAGGTGACACGGGTTGGAAACACTAAAGTGATTGTTATGGGGTGGTGATCCGAGAGAACCATGCTCTCGATAGAGGCATTATGGAGATAGGACAGATCTGCTTGAGAGATAAAGAGGTAATCTATCCTCGCATATCGATCCCGCGGTGGAGAATAAAATGTATAATCCCTATTGTGGAGATAAAGAGTTCTCCACGAGTCGTGCAAGGTCAGGGAAGCTAGTTGCAGTTTAATTTGGCGTAAAACAGAGAAGGGGAGAGAGGAAGTTCTTGTAGAGGTGTCTAGGAGTGGGTCCAGAGGGAGGTTGAAGTCCCCTCCCAAAATTAAGAGTCCTGACTGAAACAGAGTAAGTTTGGTTACTTCCTCCCAGTTTCCCAGTTTCCACCCTCAAATCTACACTCAACATAGATCCCTACTTTGGTAGAAAGTCTGACTGTTTCCTTGTCTCTCTATATATCAGTGACTAACTTTTTCTCCCAGTTATGTCTTCCTAGTGAAGCATGTAGATTACATACCTAACAAAAACTCACGCAATTTATCTAAGATGCCCACGACTCTTCACAATACTCCAACCTGCTCTCAGTGAGTTTATAATATATATACACCATTTACAGTGCCTTGAAAAGGTATTCATACCCCTTGAAATTTTCCACATACTGTCATGTTACAACCAAAAATGTAAATGTATTTTATTGGGATTTTATTTGGTAGACCAATGCAAAGTGGCCCATAATTGTGAAGTAAAAGGAAAATGACATATGTGAAAAGTGTAGTGTGCATTTGTGGTGTGGTGTGGTGTGCACTCTAATATCCCTAACTAAATTTTTAGTGGAACCAATTGCCTACAGAAGTCACCTAATTAGTAAATAGAGTCCACATGTGCGTAATTTAATCTCATTATAAATACAACTGTTCTGTGAAGCCCTCAGAGGTTTGTTAGAGAACCTTGGTGAACCAAAAGCATGATGAAAGCCAAAGAACACATTAGACAGGTCAGGGATAAAGTTGTGGAGAAGTTTAATGCAGGGTTAGGTTATAAAAAAAAATCCCAAGCTTTGAGCATCTCATGGAGCACTGTTCAATCCATCATCCAAAAATGAGGGACAAATGAGGAGGAAAGAGGATATTGTTGCAAATCAGGGACAGTCTCTCGAAATCAGGGACGGTTAAGAGCTATGGGTTCACCTTCTAGCAGGGCAACTATCTTAAACATACAGGCAAAGCCAAAATGGAATGGTTTAGATCAAAGTATATTCAAGTGTTAGAATGGTCCAGTCAAAGTCCAGACCTAAATCCAATTGAGAATCTGTGGCAAGACTTGAAAATTGCTGTTCACAGATGCTCTCCATTTAATTTGACAGAGCTTGAGCAATTTTGCAAAGAAAAATGGGCAAAAATGTTACTCTCTAGATGTGCAAAACTGGTAGAGACATCCCAAAAAGACTTGCAGCTGTAAATGCAGCGAAAGGTGGTTCTACAAATTATTGACTCAGGGGGGCTGAATACAAATGCACACCACACTTTTCACATATTTATTTGTAAAACAAAAAGAGTATATGTTAATAAATATGAGAAAATAATTTCCTTTTAATAATTTTAATGATATAATGATAGTGGCCCCTAAAAATATCTGTAATGAATAACAAAAGGTTTGCATCTGACTGGTTACATACATAGCTCTTAAACTAAAACACAAGTTCATTGTATCTTATCTTTGGGAATGTATAACATAAAAAAAAAAAAAAAAAAATTATATAATATATATATATATATATATATATATATATATATATATATATATATATATATT